>NC_057405.1:17284860-17584860 GCF_019320065.1 Cervus canadensis
TTTTTTTTTTTTTTTTGCTTATGTGGTTTCTTTTTGAGGAGCTGTCAGATATAAAACTTATCTTTCTTTCTCTATAGGTAAGGTTCTTCTTTCCTCTGACTGGTTTAAATTTTTTTTTTTTTTTTTTTAATTTTCTGCAGTCACAAATTAGATGCTCACATGCAGTTGCTTTGGCATTTATTTTGGATGGTATTCTCAGAGCTTGTTGGATATGAGGTTTCGTTTCTGACACTAATTTGGATAGAATCTCAGTCATCATTGTTTTATATATTTCTTCAGGTTATTTCTTTCTTCTCCTTCTGATTTTCCCCTTACATGTATGTTACATCTTTTGTCGTTGTCCACAGTTCATAGATATTCTATTCTGTATTGCTTCTGTCCCCAGTATTTTTTCTCTTTGCTTTTTAGTTTCTATTGAGATATCCTCAAACTCCGAGATTCTTTTCTCAATTTTGTCCAGAAAAACATCTATTTCTGGCTCACTGACTATTCTAAAGCCTTTGACTGTGTGTATCACAACAAACTGCAGAAAATTACTCAAGACATGGGCATACCAGATCACCTTACCTGTCTCCTGAGAAACCTGTATGCAGATCAAGAAGCAACAGTTAGAACCAGACATGGAATAATTGACTGGTTCCAAATTGGGAAAGGAGTAGTCAAGGCTATATATTGTCACTCTACTAAGTTAAAAACTTATATGCAGAGTACATCATGCAAAATGCCAGAGTGGATGAAGCTCAAGCTGAAATCAAGATTTCCTGGGGAACTATCAATAACTTCATATATGAAGATGACACCACTCTAATGGCAGAAAGTGAATAGAAACTAAAGAACCTCTTGATGAAAAGAGGAGAGTGAAAAAACAGGCTTAAAACTCAAGATTCAAAAAGTGAAGATCATGGCATCTGGTACCATTGCTTTATGGTAAATCAGTCTGTTCAGTTGAGTAGCTCAGTCATGTCTGACTCTTTGCGACCCCATGAATCACAGCATGCCAGGCCTCCCTGTCCATCACCAACTCCCGGAGTTTATTCAGACTCATGTCCATCGAGTCGGTGATGTCATCCAGCCATCTTATCCTCTGTCGTCCCCTTCTCCTCATGCCCCCAATCCCTCCCAGCATCAGGGTCTTTTCCAATGAGTCAATTCTTCACATGAGGTGACCAAAGTATTGGAGTTTCAGCTTCAGCATCAGTCCTTCCAATGAACACCCAGGACTGATCTCCCCTAGGATGAATTGGTTGGATCTCCTTGCAGTCCAAGGGGCTTTCAGATGGGGAAAAAATGGGATCAGTGACAAAATTATTTTCTTGGGCTCCAAAATCACTGCAGACAGTGACTATGCAGACACTGTAGCCATGAAGTTAAAAGATGCTTGCTCCTTGGAAGCAAAGCTACGACCAACCTAGACAGCATATTAAAAAACAGAAATATCACTACTTTGCCAACAAAGGTCTGTGTAGTCAAAGTTGTGGTTTTGCCACTAGTCATGTATGGATGTGAGAGTTGGACAATAAAGAAGGCTGAACACCTAAAAATTGATACATTCAAATTGTGATGCTGAAGACTCTTGAGATTCCCTTGGACAGCAATGAGATAAAATAACTCAGTTTAAAGGAAATCAACTCTGAATGTTCACTGACAGGACTGAAGCTGAAGCTGAAGCTCCAATCCTTTGGCCATCTGATGCAAAAAGCTAACTCATTGGAAAAGACTGATGCTGGGAAAGATTTAGGGCAGGAGGATATGGGGACGACAGAGGATGAAATGGTTGAAGGGTATCACCAATTCAATGGACATGAGTTTGAGTAAACTCTGGGAGACTGTGAAGGACAGGGAAGCCTGGAGTGCTGTAAATCATGGAGTCTCAAAGATTTCAATACAACTGAGCTACTAACTGAAAAACAACTAATAAGTGCTTAAAAGACATTCTCTGTTTCTATCAGACCATTTCAAAATCTAATATTTAACTTTTGATTCTTTCTTAGGATTCTCATTTATTTGCTTACAGCATTCATATGTTCTTTTTTTTTTTTTTTTCATTTATTTTTATTAGTTGGAGGCTAATTACTTTACAATATTATAGTGGTTTTTGTCATACATTGACATGAATTAGCCATGGATTTACATGTATTCCCCATCCCGATCCCCCTTCCCACCTCCCTCTCCACCCAATTCCTCTGGGTCTTCCCAGTGCACCAGGCCCAAGTACTTGTCTCATGCATCCAGCCTGGGCTGGTGATCTGTTTCACCCTAGATAATATACATGTTTCAATGCTGTTCTCTCAAAACATCCCACCCTCGCCTTCTCCCACAGAGTTCAAAATTCTGTTCTGTACATCTGTGTCTCTTTTTCTGTTTTGCATATAGGGTTATCATTATCAGCATTCATATGTTCTTATATGCTATCTACCTTATGTTAAGGGCTTCTCTGTTAGTTCAGATGGTAAAGAATCTGCCCTCAATGCAGGAGATCTGGTTTCAATCCCTGGGTCAGGAAGATCCTCTGGAGAAGGGAATGGCAATCCACTCCACTATTCTTGCCTGGAGAAACCCATGGACAGAGGAGCCTGGAAGGTTGCAGTCCATGGGGTCTCAAAGAGTTAGACACGACTGAACAACTAACACTTTCACTTTTCTTATCATGTTAATTATAGATTTGCTCTGTTTTTGGCTGATGCTCTGATAATTTCAAAATTTCTACCTTTTCAAGTTCTGATGCTTGCTCTACCTGTTTGAACTGTGTTTTTGCATTTTAGTATGCCTTATAATTTTTTCCCCTTTATAGTCAAATATGATGCACTGGGTAAAATGAACTGTTGTAAAGAGTGATTTATTGATTTAGTGGTGGGGTATATGGAAATGTGCAGGCATAATGTTATGATTAGTTATAAGTTTTTGAGTGAGTCTATAACTTTGGATTGTGAACTTCACAATTGTTCATCAGTACACCACCCCCCCCCCCCCCACATACACACACACA
Source organism: Cervus canadensis (assembly GCF_019320065.1). Lineage (NCBI taxonomy): Eukaryota > Metazoa > Chordata > Mammalia > Artiodactyla > Cervidae > Cervus > Cervus canadensis. Next base: position 17,287,847 of record NC_057405.1, read on the forward strand.
CATACCCTCAAGTGAGACAGGATGACCAAAATGGGGCAAGTTGGGTTTTTCCTTTCTCATTTAGAAAACTAAGATGACTGGAGTTGCATTATTTTTATCCTTTCAGTTCAGTTAGGGCTCTGATAAATTCTGTATGTTAAGATATGGTTAACTAGTTTCTTTTGAGGATAGACCTTGTTAAGAGCAGAGTGTTTTAATGTACAGTTGACCCTTGAACAACATCAACAAATAAGTTGTGTTTGGATTTTCAACTGCACAGACTGCAGCACCCCTAGTCCCTTCATTATTTGAGGGTTAATTCAAACTGGTTCTTTTCTTTCTCTGTTATTTACTGTGAGAATCTGGTCAAACTCAATGAAGTGAAACCTACCAAAGTATAGAACTTCCTTAGTAATAAGTCCTCCCTGTAATCTTTAACTCTCAGAATTGTCCACATCCAGCCTCCAGGAATTCATCAATAAGTGTACAGGTTTTCCTGTACCAGGACTGAGTAGAGGTTTCTGCTCTGATAAAGTGTGATTCTCTGTATCTGCATACTTGTATCTCTACTTTGGGGCACAGCAGTTTACCCTATGATTTCACTTCCTTTGTGAATCTATAGTTATTGATTTCTCAGTTTTGTCAGTTTGTTTTTACTTATTGTTAGGAAACAGTGGCAGATTCTAAACTCTTTACATGTGGAATCAAAGTCATTCTTTTGTGTTTTATTTTAAAAATGTATTTCTAACCAATTGACTTAAATGTATTCCACTATGTTTGATTCTAAAATATTTAAAATTTTACTTTTCACATTGCATTTTTAGCTAGATTTTATCTCAAACATTTTATGTCAGCTGTCGTTTAAGTTTTACATTTTGTTTTCCACTACTGATCAGTTTCTACATTTGAATTAACTATCGATCTATTCACTATGCATCAATGATTTTCATAAAATGTTACCTCTGATGTAGACATGTGCAATATTTAAAAGTCTTTTATTGATCATTTATTTATCCCTTTCTAAACCTGTGTGCTATTATTTATTATAGATTTATAATAAGACTTGTTGTCTAGTAAAGCGATCCTTTTAACTTGCTCTTCTTTAAAAGTATCCTGATATTTTGGTCATTTATTCTTCTGTGTTGGAATTAGAATAAAAATGTGAAGTTTTGTGAAGAACTCTATAGAGGTTTATATTTTAATTGAATAAAATTTAGAAATTAACTTGAAGGTAGTTCACATCTTAATGATGTTTATTTTTCCAAATTGATAAGCACTTTACAACTGTCAATTTATTTGAGCCTCCTACAGTATGTCAGTGATGAAATTTAAAGTCTTTAACTAAACTCAATCTTTCTGTCATCATGTATTTCATATCTATATCTATATCTATATATCCTATTTATACATAGACAAATATAAAATATTTTCATATATGTGTATATATCACATCAATTGGCCTCATTTTCTCTCCTTTGTTTCAAAAAGTTTTGAGCTAGGAATAATTAGTCTAGGTAAAAATCATTCACGTTAGCATGGTGAAGATAATGAGGATAACTGATCAAAAGTTAAGACAAGAAACAAAAATTCTGAAGCCTCCTAGACCAAATCTTTAATAAAAGCTTCATTATAACCCCTACCCTTTCCTTCCTTATTTCTTTTCTTCTTTTTTTCCTTTTTAGTTCAAAAGATATGTTATCAAATCCATAAAAAACTGGAAACATACACATTCATTTCAAGTAAAATATTATTTTAACCAAGTTTTTAATTTATAATTGCTAATAGCTCTGTCTTTATGAATATATCTGAAAGCTAATTATAATCTTTAAAATTTTCCATTTTTATTTAGATATTTGTAAAAGCAAGCACAAATGTGAGATACTCACTTGATGATAAACCTTCTAATTATTTTAAAATGTTATCATTCCAAAGGAAATTAAGAGTTCTTTCAAACTCCACATATTTATAAGGTAGGTGGATTTTATTTTTAAAATTTTAGTCAACATTTGAAGTCATCACTAGTGTGACATTATATTTTATTTTATTTTTTTCCATTTATTTTTATTAGTTGGAGGCTAATTACAATATTGTAGTGGTTTTTGCCATACATTGACATGAATCAGCCATGGATTTACATGTATTCCCCATCCCGATCCCCCCTCCCACCTCCCTCTCCACCCGATCCCTCTGGGTCTTCCCAGTGCACCAGGCCCGAGCACTTGCCTCATGCATCCAACCTGGGCTGGTGATCTGTTTCACCCTTGATAATATACATGTTTTGATGCTGTTCTCTCTAAACTACCCACCCTTGCCTTCTCCCACAGAGTCCAAAAGTCTGTTCTGTACTTCTGTGTCTCTTTTTCTGTTTTGCATATAGGGTTATTGTTATCATTTTTTTAAATTCCATATATATGTGTTGGTATACTGTATTGGTCTTTATCTTTCTGGCTTACTTCACTCTGTATAATGGGCTCCAGTTTCACCCATCTCGTTAGAACTGATTCAAATGAATTCTTTTTAATGGCTGAGTAATATTCCATGGTGTATATGTACCACAGCTTCCTTATCCATTCGTCTGCTGATGGGCATCTAGGTTACTTCCATGTCCTGGCTATTATAAACAAGGGTTGGCCAATTGTGGGCCACAGGGAAAATATCATCTTTTGCAAGGAAAATGCAGCTATGGTTACTGATATATATATATATATATATGTATTCATCCTACACTGCAGGAATGAGTAATATCAATAGACTCTGTACAGCTCATAAAACCAAAATGTTTACTGTCTTTCCCTTCACAGAAATTATTTGTTAGCCTGTACAGTCTAAGATAGAGCATTACTCTACCAGATATATAATTTTGTAAAAGCAGAGTAGATTTAAGTACTTTAAACTAATTTTGAAAAATTGTAAACATGGACTGACCATGGTTTCACACATAAAATATTAATCAACATTAATACATATCTGCATTGTAAAGAGGATTCATTGTGAATAATGCATATCAAAAATAATAATTAATAAAACATGCTGAACTATTTCTTGGCTTTTGATATACAAATGGTGGTTACAGGTTCTTTCTGAAAGTCCATGCTTCTCTGATCTCAGCTTCAATCAGGCATGCTGAGTTTCCAGTTGGTTTGGGAGTGACCCAGGTCCCTGGCTTCAGGTGATAGCACCCTTTTTCTTTGCCCCCACCTTTGGATGGGGTCAGGGCAGAGCCTTCTTGCTTCACTCTGGTCTGCTTCGCTGCCCCATGTGGCTTCCCAGCTCTTCCATTCCTTGAATAACAGATTTGGTTTAAGAAAAATCTTTCCAATGTTTTCTATTTTGAGAACTGGACTATGGCTGATATATTTTGGGAAAAAAAGAAAAAAAAAAAAACACTGGAAATTATTTTGAGCTAATATCATGTGGTGTAGCTATGAATGCTAAGCAAAAGGTAGCTCAGGGTGGCAGTGAGTTACAGTTTAGTTGGTTATGTTGTTCTAGTTTGGCATTATTTTTTCTCATCCCCATGAAGATATCATTCTTCTGCCCTGGTCCTTGGAGGTCTACTGTTAGTCTTATTGACATTTTAAAAAATGTATTTTTGTCTTATCTTTCTTTTGAGTTCATTATTCTTCTTTAATGACCTACAGTTTCACTACAATGTTCATCAGTAAATTTCTTTTTGGTAAACCTAATTGAGGAAAATTGGGCTTTCTGAATCTAAATATTTATGTCATTAATTATTATGTAAATATGATTCAATCACATATTAGTCACACTAATTCATTTATTGACATTCTTTACCCCAGCAAAGGGCAGAGAACTGAAATAATCATGTCCCTCAGTTTAACATTCAGTATTATTCTTTTGGGTTCATGTAAGGCTTCTTTCTTGTTTTCTCTTGCTTTATTAATCCCTTTTATCTACATTTTTCTACTCCCATTCTCTTCTCTCTCTAAAAAAGAAAACTTGAATAAGTATGATAATTTTATATGTTTTTGCCACAATTACATAGATGTTATCTGTGTATGATATCTTCATTTGTATAAATAATCATGAGACTCTCTGTTTTCTATTATTCATATGTGTGGTACAACTAAAATATGTCTTTCAGTTGCTTTTCAGTATTTTGTGATATATACACTATCTTAAACTTATACTACTCTTTTGACTGCCTTCAATTAATAATTCCCACAAATATTATTTCATTTATTAATAATGTCTATGATGAAATATCCTTATTGATATCTGGGAGATTTACTTTTAATCATGTACACCAGGGTGAAATTATTACCAGATTGCCCTCTAAAACGTCATGTCAAACAGCATTGCCACAAGAATGCACAAAACTTTCCATCCCTATATCCCCACAAAAACTTGAAATTATCATGTTTTTGAATGTTTGCAAGGGCAAAAGATGTAGAATATTATTTTACTGTTGTTTCAACTTGCATTTCCATATATATAAGTCTTTGGGGTTTCCTTTTCTACTCCTAGCTTAAAATATTATTTGCCATTTTAGAGAGTTGCCTTTTTCTTGCTGATATGCTAAATTGCTCTTTTTATTAATATATATTATCAGTAATGCATGCTAAGTCACTTCATTGGTGTCCAACTCTTTGCAAACTATGAACTGTAGCTTGCCAGGCTTCTCTGTCCATGGAATTCTCCAGGCAAGAATACTGGAGTGTGTTGCTTTGCCCTCCCCTAGGGGATCTTCCTGACCCAGGGATCGGACCCACGTCTCTTATGTCTCCTGCATCAGCAGTTGGGTTCGTTACCACTAGTGCCACCTGGGAAGACACCATTATCAGGATAATTTATGTCTAAAGATAAAACTTTATCTTTAGCCATATTATCTTTAGGCATAAAGACATCATCCCTCTGGCAGAAAGCAAACAACTAAAGAGTCTCTTGCTGAAAGTGAAAGAGGAGAGTGAACAAGCTGGCTTAAAACTCGGCATTCAGAAAACTAAGATCCTGGCATCTGGTCCCATCACTTCATGGCAAATAGATGGGGAAACAATGGAAACAGTGACAAACTTTATTTTCTTGGGCTCCAAAATCACTGCAGATGGTGAGTGCAGTCATGAAATTAAAAGATGTTCCTTGGAAGAAAAGCTATAACCAAACTAGACAGCATATTAAAAAGCAGAGACATTACTTTGGCAACAAAGTCCATCTAGACGAAGCTATGGCTTTTCTAATAGTTGTGTATGGAAGTAAGAGTTGGACTAGAAAGAAATTATTAGCACACACACTCATTTGTGCACATACAATATATATAATTTTATTTTTTCTTTTTTTAATTGTTAAAGTTAGGATAATTTCTTGAAATTAAACAAAATTGCCATAATTGTTATGACTTTGGAGATGAGCATATGATGACAAATTCAACAACTATTTGTATATTTGCACTGAGGTCTATTATAGTTTTTCAGAGCAAAGTAATTTCCTATATATTTTAGATATAGCATGGCTATATTTTAAAAGTTGATTTTTGTCTTTGTTTTCTTTTTGAAACATTTTGGATGTTATATAGCTATCTTTAAAGTATATTCTATATTTTTGATACTTTTTTTTTTCAACCTTATATAATTTGTGGAAATTTTCTTACATAAATGTGTATGATGAACAACTGATTCTCTCAGAATGATTTTATTAAACTAAACAACTGGCAAAGATAATGCTCCCATAAATGCTATTCCTGTGAGAAAGTAAGATCTTGAGATAACCAGCACTGTTATACACTACAAAGTGGGTAAAATTTATGAATTTTGTGTGCTACAAATGTCAGCATTTTTAAGATATTCATCTACTAAAAGAATCAGTACTTTACTTAGTCTATATGATTTTAGTAATAACTGTGAAAAAATTGTTAGACTCACTCTTTAGTAAATTCCAAATGCCATATCTATGGCATACATTCATTTTAGGTTGATTTTATTCTTCTCTTCAGCTTAAGGAAGGTTTGAAAGAAGGTAACTTATTATTCAACATTGAGTCATTAATAGAACATGGAAAATGTAATAGGATCATTTAGGCTAAGGTTAAGATGTGAAATCTGGATAATACTGATTGATTCCTAAGCAAATAATTGGATTCCACTGTTCTTTTTGGAACTGAATTCTTCATGTATCAGGATTTCTCATACCAAATAGACATTCTCAGATTGATTCAAAGGCAAATATAAAATTTTAGAAACAATGCTACATAAAACCATTTATGTGTCATACTTAGTCACTCAGTCATGTCTGACTCTTTGCAACCTCATAGACTGCACCCCGCCAAGTTCCTCTGTCCATGGGGATTCTCCAGGCAAGAATACTGGTGTGGTTGCCATGCACTCCTCCAGGAGATCTTCCCATTCCAGGGATTGAACCCAGGTCTCCTGCATTGCAGGCAGATTCTTTACCAACTCAGGCACCAGGGAAGCCCATAGAATCACTTACAGATATACTTTACACATAGTATTGAGTATTTTTGAGGGTTGACCAACCTAGACAGCATATTAAAAAGCAGAGACATTACTTTGCTGAAAAAGGTCTGTCTAGTCGAGGCTATGGTTTTTCCAGTGGTCATGTATGGATGTGAGTGTTGGACTATAAAGAAAGCTGAACACCAAAGAATTGATGCTTTTGAACTGTGGTGTTGGAGAAGACTTTTGAGAGTCCCTTGGACTGCAAGGAGATCCAACCAGTCCATCCGAAAGGAGATCAGTCCTGGGTGTTCATTGGAAGGACTGATGTTGAAGCTGAAACTCCAATACTTTGGCCACCTGATGCGAAGAGCTGACTCATTGGAAAAGACCCTGATGCTGGGAAAGATTGGGGGCAGGAGAAGACGGGGACGGCAGAGATGAGATGGTTGGATGGCATCATAGACTCGATGGACATGGGTTTGGGTGGACTCCGGGAGTTTGTGATGGACAGGGAGGCCTGGCATGCTGAGGTTCATGGGGTCGCAAAGAATTGGACACGACTGAGCGACTGAACTGAACTGACCATAATTATATTTAAAATAAATTTCCAGGTACACTTAAATTATTTGCAATATATACTAAGAAAATGAGAAGCTAATTTGCTTTAAAATAGTTCATATATTTCATTGCTTCAAGCGCAAAAGACATTGCCATTTAAAAGTTATGAATAATTGAGCAATAAAAAATTGTTTTATCTTATTTTTCAAATACAGAAAAACACATAAGACATACTTCCATGTTCCATAGCATATCAAACCTCCAAAATGTAAAATTTGTTTAACTGTGCTAATATCAACTAAATAGTTCTGCCAGTATTGATATTTATGAGCAATAAAGTTGATCTGCATTTATAAGTATGAAGAAGTTGAACAAGTCAGATTCCTAAAGCTACCCCTCACTTACTGAGATAACATGGATAATGTGGGTCAACACCCTGAGCCTCCCGGGTTCTATAGGAAGGAGGACACATGATCAACAAGCACCTCACTCACACTGAAAACATAAGGTTTGTTCCTCACATAAAACTGTATCTTAAAACCTGTCTAGTCATTTTAATAAGAGAGATGGAAGCAAGGAAAAGTGAGAATGAGAGTAAGAGGGAGAAAGAAAACAGAGATAGACACATAGACAGAAAGTAGAGAGACACAGACCAGAGAGACAGAGAGGAGTGAGAATATGAATGAAAACTAAGGAATAACTGAACAGTTAATAAATATGAATCATGTACCTAGAACCCAAGTACGCAAGCAGCTTTAGATGAATTGATCAGGCCTGCCTCACCATGACCATTACTGGCAGAAGAAGAAAGAAGCCTATTACTAGAACAGAGTTGCTGTCCCAGCATCACATAGAAGCTGGTCTATGACAAAATAGCTGAGTCACATGTTAAATAGATGTACATTTTACATTTTAAGAAACTGACACTTTACAGACAAGTAGCACTATTTCCCACTCCCACATCAAAGGTAGTATAGAGGTTCAGTTGCTCCACATTCTTGTCAATCTTTTTTAAAATTTTTTTCAATTTTAAATATTTTAATAGATAATGTATTTATAATTCATTGTGGTTTTAATTTGCATTTTCCTAATGATACTGAGATTCTTTCATGCATTTATTTGTCATTTGTATATATATTTTGATAAATGCTCACTGAATTCTGCCCACAATTTTCCTGTGTTTTGTTTGTTTGTTTTACTACTGATTTTTGAGAATTTATTATCATTCATGATAGAAGCACTTTTAAAGGTATAAATGTCTCAGCCTGTGACTTTTATTTTCATTCTATTAACAGTGCCTTTTGAAGAGCCTAAAGTCTTAATTTTAATAATTTATATATTTTTAAATTTTATGGATCATGCTTTTGAGGTTGGATTTAAATCTTTACCAAGCTCACAAAGATTTATTTTCTTTTTTTTTTTTTTAATAGTTCAAATTTAGGTCTCTGATTTTTTTTCAAATAATTTTTGTTTTGCTGTGACACATAGGTTAAGGGTCATTTTTATTCAGCATATGGATATTTGTTCCAGGACCATTTGTTGAAAAGGTTATTTTTATCCACTGAATTTCTTTATATAATATATATATACATATATATGTATAATTTCTTTATATAAATATAAGTTGTCATATCTTTATCAGATATCGACCACTTATATACATGTGTGCATATTCTTGGACACTTCTAGGCTTTCCATTGATTTATTTTTCTATCTTGGTTCCAGTAGCATACTCTATTGTTTACTGTAGCTTTGCAAAAATGTTTAAAATAAGGTAATGCAAATCTTTCAACTTTATTCTTCATTATCAACTTTATTTTTGATATTTGTCTTTGCATTTTTTGATGAATTTTAAAATTAGTTTGCTAATTTCAACAGAAAAGGCTGTTGAGATTTTGATTGCCATTTTGTCAAATATGTAATTGATTTTAGAAGTATTGACCTTAGTGATATTTTGAATATGCTATATCTCGATACTAATTTACATCTGAAAATCTCTGCCTTTCAATGAGTTACTTAATTTAAATTTAGTGTGTGTGTGTGTGTGTGTTTTTTTTTTTTTTCTATTATGGTTAGGTCTATATCATGCATCTTGCTAGATATTTTCTATTTGTCCCTTTCATTTTTTTTTTTTTAAACTGTGTACTTTTGGATAAATTGAATGCTTTTACTATTCCATATCATTTCATTTGTTGACTAGCTATAAAACTATGCTATTTAAGTACTGTTTTATAATTAATCATATAAAGGTGAAAAATGTTAGTTAAAAATCAGTCTTGTCCAACTCTTTGCAATCCCATGGACTGTAACCCGCCAGGTTTCTCCATCTATAGAATTCTCCAGGCAAGAATAATGGAGTGGGTATCCAGTTCTCCATGGAATCTTCCCAACCCAAGGCTCAAACCCAGGTCTCCTGCATTGCAGGCAGACTTTTTTTTTTTTTTTTTACCATCTGAGCCAACAGGGAAGCTCAATTCATCATATACCTCTGCAATTTATCAGTCTGTTGTAAACCACATTATATCACTCTAACTAGTTTGTGATTCATAGAATATTCTCCTTAATAGTCATCCCTCCTGCTTTTGTGCTAGAAGTGCCATACATTTTACCACTAAAAATGTTTTAAACTCAGAAGACTTTGTTTTTTTATTATTGCTTTAAAAAATAATAATTTTTAAAATAATTTAAAGAGATTAAGACAAGTAAGTCAAAAAGCCTTTGTGTTTCCTATTTAGTTATTATTTGTAGTATGCAATACACTTTTCTTAAATTTAATTTTCTTAAATACGAAAGCCAAAGATTTGGTCTCTGCATTTCTCTCTGAATTTGCCTAGAGAACAAATCTATCTTTAACATTGCATATTTCATTCACCTTGCCCAGTTGATTTTCTTGATTTATTCAATCTCAGATGTATATTTCCCTTATATTTTTTTCTCCAGTAATATATTTAAAACTACATATTACATGTTTCTTAATGCTTATTTTATAAATTTTGCTTTATATTTGTATAAGTTTAACTGATTCATCTTAACATACTTTTGTGCTTACAATTTTTCCAAGCCATATTATTTGGGATGCCTTTCAGAAATATAGTTCTTCATTTTTCTTTGCATTCTCCTCCACACTAATTTATCTGTTTAAATTCTAAAAGACCCTTGATTTTAGTAGAAAAGTTTATAATGTATATAATGATCTAAGATATTTGCTTAACTTTATTTTTTTTTAATTTAATTATGTATTTTTACTGTTTCCTTCTTTTGCTGCATTATGGTCTGTATTTTATTTTCAATGTTTTAACTCAAAAAATGCTAGAATGATTATTTTCCCTATGTATTATTGACTATTACAGAACTTACTGATTGTCTACAAACAACTTCTAAAATACCTAGTATATTTTTTCTTATAAATGTTATTTTCTTACTTTGCTGTCTGACTACTGAATATACTGTATCTACATATGCTTAACCAAGTTTTGAAATATTGAGGTAGTCAGTTAATCACAGACACTGGGCTACATCTTTTTTTTTTTTTAATATTATATAATCACACTGGAAAAGGAAGTGGCAATTCAATACAATATTCTTGCCTGGGACATCTCATGGACAGAGGAGCCTGGTGGACTACAGTCCATGGAGTCACAAAAAGCTGGACACAACTTAGAGAATAAGCACACAATCATCACATTGTGGGACTATAGGAGGAACATAATTTCTAAAAACATACTGAACCTCATTTTATATAATACCACAAATAGTGACTGTAAATGATATTTTTAATACACACTTCACTCAAAACTATAATATATTCCTCTGATAAATGAGGGAGAATCAATGATATATGGGGTTTTCCAGCAATGATTGATTTTTCTGTACTTTCAGAAATATTCTCCTGTCCTATGCATGAGTGATCGAAGTTTTTAAACATAAATATTCTGAAATATATCTGCATATTATAAAAACTGACTGAAAATTAAAAAAAATAGAAAAATAAATTACTCTCATATGCAAATTATTTAAGATTGTGTGTTTGTCAATCTAAACTTTTAAATAGAAGAAAAATATATTTTTCAAGCCCAAAGTGATGTTTTCATTGCCGTTATTATTTTAAGTATTAATTTATTTATCAAATAAGTCTATTTAATATATTTGGCCTAATAAAGTTATAACCTTTCACTGGCCTGATATACTTGTCATATCATTGTACAGTTCAACAAGATAAAAGCTGATTTGCGTGTAAGTGAAGCTACTATTTTGACATGTAAACTGATATTACAAAGGTATATTTACTTGAAATGCCTTTATGTTCCTGTGCTGTGATACATACCTACCTACCTACCTACCTACCTACCTACCTACATATATTTATATATACATATAAAACCCCTAGCATCATTTTTGTATTTATATCTTAAGGCAGTTTGCAAGCCTCACCAGGCTGGTGAATGGATGACTGAATTTCCCAATTTTAAAGCCTTCTTGACTCTATAAACACAAAGTATTATGATTTGAAACTTTAGACTCAACCTCTGAAATAAAAGTATACAATGTAATTTCTTGATAGGGACCATTTGGTTTTTCCCATGCATCCCCTAATTCAGTAGTCCTACAGTTTTCAGTCAGAAGGTTATGATTTTATGTGAAAGGAAATACTAAAAGGGACAATTTCCAAATACACCAAAATCTGAAAGTGGTTTTCACCACTCATGTAGTAGTAATCTTTGAGTATTTATACTTACTGAACTGCTTATTCAATCATTCTTTTCAGGCTTATGCTAATTTGTCTTTAGATCATTTTATGAGAATCATCATAACATTTCAATATATTTGTTAGTTTTTTTTTAATTAAACTGGCAGTATGCCAAGCAAAGCAAATGGACACACAACACTAGAATTTTGTCAACACTGTGTTCCAGCAGAGATACTAATACCTTTAAGCCAATACCAACTGTGCTGTCATAAAAACAGTTGGCATTATGATTAATGAAAGAGAATACAAGATACTGATAAATCTGCTTTAAAGGTCACTTTGGATCTGGAACATGCACTTAGATCATTTAAATTATTTTTTGAAAGCAAAAGTAATGCCATCTGACTCATCTCTAAATAATGCTTTTCCTTTATGTCCAACTGGAAAAGGAAATGGCAACCCACCCCAGTGTTCTTGCCTGGAGAATTCCATGGACAGGGGAGCCTGGCAGGCTGCATTCCGTGGTCCCCCAAGGAGTCGGACACAACTGAAGCAACTTAGCATGCTTTATGTCCAATTCCACTAAATAAGTTAAGTAGGCAAAATAAGATATGCTTTATTTGAAGTTAATAACTTACTTTTCTCCAGGGAATCTTCTGACCCAGGGATCGAACCTGGGCCTCCTGCATTGCGGGCAGATTCTTTACCATCTGAGTCACCAGAAACAGCCTTCCAATCATTAAAAACTTCATTTCCATTTCAGTCATTAGATACTTCATTTTTATGACCCCAGTATAAAACTTCATTAATCAATGTTTTACATAACATTCAAAATTAAACAAAAATTTAATCACAGTACTAGGCATCTTTAATTTATAATTGATACTGACATGATCTAGTGTTGGAACCTAGGAATCCAGATGGCTCTTCATTAACTAATACCTAAAACAGTTATGTATTAAGTCAACCAAATATATGCCTACTGTAAAGTCAAGCTTTTAAGGCAGTTTACCTTTTTGGGACATTTAAATGTATATACTCATATCAATACTTAAAGCAGCATTTGACATTATAATATTATTTAAAATATATAGTATAAAACTCATCTTGGTTTTATATTATTTTAAAGCATAGGATCTTAAATTGCTATTATCATTGTACAATGGAAAAATAGTAAAATACTAACAACCAATCCTTAAAAAGTATACATTTTCATGTTTATCATAGTCTTCAGGCTTCCCCACTAGCTCAGTGGTAAAGAATTGACCTGCAATACAGGAGACCCCGGTTTGATTCCTGTATCAGGAAGCTCTGCTGGAGAAGGGATAGGCTACCCACTCCAGTGGCTCTGACGGTAAAGCGTCTGCCTACAGTGAGGGAGACTCAGGTTCAATCCCTGGGTTGGCAAGATCTCCTGGAGAAGGAAATGGCAACCCACTCCAGTATTCTTGCCTGGAAAATCACATGGATGGAGAAGCCTGGTAGGCTACAGTCCATGGGGTCACAAAGAGTCGGACATGACTGAGCGACTTCACTTTCACCCACTCCAGTATTCTTGGGCTTCCCTTGTGACTCGGCTCGTAAATAAACCTCCAGCAAAGTGGGATACCTGGTTCAATCCCTGGGTTGAGAAGATCCCTGGAAAACGGAAAGGCTACCACTCCTGTATTCTGGCCTGGAGAATTCCATGGACTGTATAGTCCATGGGGTTGCAAAGAGTCAGACGCAACTGAGCGACTTTCACTTCACATCATAGTTTTCAATTCTCTTAATAACTCAGTGAAGATGAAAACTGGGTTTTTGAGATGAGGAAAACATATTAGAAAGCGCTCAATAACTTAACCAAGATCACACAACCTGTATGTGTTACTTCTTAGGAAGAATCTGGAAAATTTGACTCTATCTATTATTTGTGTTTGGCTTTGCAACTGCCATCATCTTTTTGAACGTATTTGCCAGTGTTCCATCATATGCTTTATTTGAGGACAAATTAAGTAATATATTTCAAAGTACTGTATAATTTTATATAATAAATAGATGATGATGCCTAAATTGTAATATTTCTAGTATCAAAACTATTTTCTTAATACTTTATTTTATGCTGTATTGATACCTTAATCACTCTAACTTTTTTTATATACAAAGTAGTAAATCTAATTTTAAATTTCTAAAAAAGATTCTAGATTCGTCTGCAAAAAAAAAAAAAAAAATCTCAACTTTTGGCTAACTTGTGTTAAAATACAGAGAAAAACATATATTCCCAGATTTGCAAAATGTCAATGTTCAAACAGCTATCTCATAGACGTATATGGTGTAAATCATAAAATAGAGCTATGATGAGATGGAAAAGGGGAGTAGTTCTAGAGTTTTTAATGCAATTCATATCAAAGAAGAAGGAAAAAAAAATTGCTCGAGGATTCTTGGGAAGAAGCTCTCTCTGTTTCTCTCAATATCTCTTTCTCTCTGACTTGATGTGTTTTGTGAAAAGGAAAGAGGGAGGATAGACTTGATATTAAGTAGACATAGAAAATCTCCCAAGAACATGAAAAAGAACCAAAAGCTTCATCAAAGGACTGAACTTCTGAATCAAGCAAAACTGGAAACCTGCACTGACTTTGAATTTCCTCATTAATAAACTAATAAATCTTATTTATTGTTTGAAAGAATTGGTTAAATGAAGTATTCTGCATAATAAAAAATACAGTATTATATATGAATAGGACTTAATTGTCTATTTAATCTGTCAGCAAATTTTTCTTTATAGGCACAGTTAGCCCTTTTATTCAATGATTTTGTCCAAAAAACTATCATCTGTGAATTAGTTTATTTTCTGTTTTACAAGGGTAAACATGCTTTGTTTTGTTTTGTTTTTTCTCTTCTAGAGCAAGCAAATATTTTCCTTCCTCACCATTATATTCATCAATCACCAATTATGAGGTGAATCATGATGACTATAGCATATACTTTGTTCTCTCCTAAATTTTAATTTTGTTCATTTTTTTCACCTTTTTCTTTGGTTGGATTTGGTTCTGAAGAGAATTGGCATTCTTTGCCAAAATGCACTCAAAAGTTATCACTGTCTTGATGACTGAAAGATTAAAGTCTGGAAATTTCAGAGACTCAAGAGAGGAATCATATAGCCTTCTGAGGGCAAAGAAAAAGAGGTTAAAAAAAGATAACCTCAGACATACTTGGAAGTTAAGGGGATGAGAATCTTCCTGCCAATGCAAGGGACACAAGTTTGATTCCTGGTCTGGGAAGATTTCACATGCTGTGGGATACCTAACCCATGCACCTCAACTACTGAAGCTCATGTGTAGCAACTACTGAAGCTGGCATGCTTAGAATCTGTGTTCTTCAATAAGAGAAACTATACCAATGAGAAGTCTTTGCACTGCAATGAAAAGTAGCCTCCAATTGCCACAACTAGAGAAAGCCTGCATGAAACAAAGAACAGCCAACATAATAAAAATAAATTAAAAAAAAAAAAAAACCTTTTCCTTATATTTCACCAAGTTGTGGAGAACAGAAAGAAAGACATTTTATTCACCTAATGCTAGTATTTTCCAGTGCATTTGATTCAAAGACTAGAATTTGTCTTAGAGTCTCAGAATGGAGAGAAAGTATGATTCAGATAAAGTAGAAAAATTATTGTCCTTTTATGGAACTTTAAACCTCTAACTAAGAGACATCTGTTTCCTGTATGACAGTATATGAAGTTCCACTGACATGTCTTCCAGTGAAGCTGCTGAAAATTAATAATAATAATAAATCCCGAAACTCATAAACTTTCTGGAAATAATCTTTAAACAGTAAATGAAAGAATATCTACTTAAGAAAATCTATGGAAATTTGGTAAGAAAGGCAAGAGTATGTGATATTTGATCAAAAACAACTCCTTCTTTTCCTCCTCCCAGCTCAGTGAGGAGAAGATTCCACTTCAAACTAAGATGCAACTAAGAACATCAGTCTCCCTACCATTGACATCCCAGTCAGAGAGTTTCCTTCCTGGAAGGAATAAGACATTAGCATTTATCATTCAATCTTCAGTTACTTGTTGCTAAGGTTATTCTGAGCATGCGTGGTCCAGAAATGAAGCTCTCATCTTCCTCCCAGCTCCCCCCGCCCATGGAATGGAGGCTCCACCTCGGGTACAGCATGCTAAGAACACTGAAGTTTTAATTGCTGTTGCTACAGATTGCGAAGTGATGGTCTTAGGAAAATAAGGCAAGCTGAGTGGACTCAGGCTCTGTCTCCCTCCTTCAAGTGCTCAGCAATTAGAGTAGGGATATAACCTGGAGAGACGCTTGCTAATGTCCTCACCCCCAACTCTAGAGCTCTGTCTCAGATATTTTACCTGTGGGAAGAAGTGTGCCTTAAAATAGGTAGCTATTTATGTCTACCCAAAGGAATGGACTTCATTTTCAATGGAGAAACACAGTCCTAAGAGTGCTCCCTTGATAGCTGAAGGTTGTGGAGAAAAGCAACCGAGTGGAAATCAGTGGTTCAATGACATACAGTTTAGTCTGATGGCTGGCTAGTTTGCAAGAGGAAATGGGGAATAAATTATCTGTAAGAAACACTCCTGGATTTAGAAAAAAACTGTTAAACACTGATCTCAGAAACTATTACTTTTAAGAACACAGACCTTAATTGGATTTAGTTTGTAGGGCAGTTTATGCTGCAGGGGATGTCAAAAACAATAGAGCAATCACTTAGCTATGAGTAAAATTTAACGGCAGGTGGCAGTCAGTGAAGGTTTGCAAGGGAATTCTACTCAAAACAATGTCATTCCAGGGGTCTCTCTGTCTCTCTCTCTCCCTTTTTTTTTTTTTTTTAATTTAAACTTTTGAGTTTTTTATTTCTAATATTTTTTAATTAATTAATTTATTTTAATTGGAGGCTAATTACTTTACAATATTCTGGTGGTTTCATGAGCATACCCAATATTGAACCTCTTCAAAGGCCTAATTGAAGAAGGCAATGGCACCCCACTCCAGTACTCTTGCCTGGAAAATCCCATGGACGGAGGAGCCTGGTAGGCTGCAGTCCATGGGGTCACTAAGAGTCTGACACGACTCAGTGACTTCCCTTTCACTTTTCACTTTCATGCATTGGAGAAGGAAATGGCAACCCACTCCAGTGTTCTTGCCTGGAGAATCCCAGGGACGGGGGAGCCTGGTGGGCTGACGTCTATGGGGTCACACAGAGTTGGACACGACTGAAGTGACTTAGCAGTCAAAGGCTGAATAGTAAAAAGATGTCACCAAAATGATTCAGCCAGTCACTGAATCATTAAATCATATGAATCATTAAATCATATGAATTTTTTATATATAGATAAATAATATAACAAGTTCCCTGAGAGGTACTACTCCCAGAGAGAGAGATAAAATGATCAAATATATTATGCAAAATGCCTGGATTTCAATGAAAAATTGTAAAGCATCCACAGAAACAGAAAAGTATGAGTCATGTATTAAAAAAGAGCAGACAACAGACTGAATTTAACAAATGAAAACCTAAAAGAATATATGTTATAAATATGTTCACAGGATGAAGGGGTGATTTTAAAAGTAAAGAAAGGTATGATAACATCAGCACTCTAAACAGAATACCAACTAAGGAAAAAAGATATATATATATATATAACAATAAGTAAAATAACCACATTTTTAATATTCACTAAAGAGACTTAACAAGAGATTTCAACTTGTAGAATAAATACTTAATGAACATGAAGATAGATCAATGGAGATTGTGCAAGCTGAACAAAATGAAAAAGGAATGAAAGAAAATAAGTTTACTTCTGAAAAATATAGGATAATATTAAGCACAAATACAAATGCATTCATAATATAAGTACCAGAAAAAGAAAAGAGCAGGGGAAAAAAAATTCTGAATTTCCAAAGCAAAAAGAATATTCTGAAAGAAGTGCTAGAAAAATGACTCTCCACTTTAAAAATGAACCCTGAAACATCCCACCCTCGCCTTCTCCCACAGAGTCCAAAAGTCAGTCCAGGTTGGATGCATGAGACAAGTGCTCAGGCCTGGTGCACTGGGAAGACTTAGAGGGATCAGGTAGAGAGGGAGGTGGGAGGGGGGATCAGGATGGGGAATACATGTAAATCCATGGCTGATTCATGTCAATGTATGACAAAACCCACTACAATATTGTAAAGTAATTAGCCTCCAACTAATAAAAATAAATGAAAAAAAAAATAAACTTAAAAATGAACCCCAATATGGCTTTCCTTGTGGTTCTGCTGGTAAAGAAAATGCCTGCAATGTGGAAGACCTGGGTTCAATCCCTGGATTGGGAAGATCCCCTGGAGAAGGTAACAGCTACCCACTTCAGTGTTCTGGCCTGGATAATTCCATGGACTCTACAGTGCATGGGGTCCCAAAGAGTCGGACAGGACTGAGCAACTTTCACTTGCACTTACTAATATGACTAACAGCAGACTTCTCAGGAGAAATAATGAAAGTCAAAAACAGAGTAATAACATATTCAAATGCTCAAAGGAAAATAAATAAAAACAATAGAACAACAAGCAAGAATCTTAAATCGAAAAATATTAGCTTTAAAAATGGGCATGAAATAAATTTTTCAAAGTAAACAAAATTGAAAAAATTTGCTGCTTGCAATCTCATCTCACAAGAAATACAATAGGAAGTATTTTAGGATAAAAGCAAGTGAATTCAGACAGTAATTTAATTCTCTACACATACACACCCACAGCAAATATAAATGTATAACTATAAAAGTCAGTATGAAGGTATGTTTTTCTTCTCCTCTCTAATCTAAAAACCACAAACTACAAAACACAGAAAATATGCAAGAAGTGTGCAAAATATATATATAAGGTGATGAACCAGTGTGCAATACACTTGTGCGTTACAGAATAGAGGAGTGGGTGGGAATAAAACTATGATGGGTTAAGCTATATTGCTGTCTTTCTTTAGTCACTAAGTCATGTCTGACTCTTCTGTGACCCCAGCACTGTAGCCCACAAGACTTCTCTATTCCATGGGATTTCCCAGACAGGAATAGGAGTGGCTTGCCACTTCCTTCTCTTGGGGCTCTTTCCGACCCAAGGATCAAAGCCATGTCTGCTGTATTGGCAGGCAGATTCTTTACCGCTGAGCCACAAAGGAAGCTAAGCTATGTTAGGCTAAGGAAAAGACCACAGATGGACAACTAATTACTCTAACAAAATATCAATTTGATTTGTAACACTAATAGTGCTATTTTATTTGCTTTTTAATTGAAGGATGATTACTTTACAGAACTTTGTTGTTTTCTGTCAAACCTCAACATGAATCAGCCATTAAAAATAAATAACTAAATAAATAAAAAGTGAAGTCACTCAGTCTTATCCAACTCTTTGCGGCCTCATGGGCTATAGCCTACCAGGCTCCTCAGTCCATATAATTTTCCAGGCAAGAGTACTGGAGTGGGTTGCCGTTTCCTTCTCCGGGGGTCTTCCTGACCCAGGGATCAAACCCAGGTCTCCCACATAGCGGGCCGACACTTTACTATCTGAGCCACCTGGGAGGTATACATATACCCCCTCCCTTTTGAACGTCCCTCCCACCTCCCTCCCACCCCACCCTTCTACATTGGTACAGAGCCCCTGTTTGAGTCTCCTGAGACAGAGCAAATTCCTGTTGGCTACCTATTTTACATATGGTAATGTGAGTTTCCATGTTACTCTTTTCATGCATCTCACCCGCTCCTCTCCTTTCCCCATGTCTATTCTTTATGTCTGTTTCTCCATTGCTGCCCTGTAAATAAATTCTCCAGTACCATTTTTCTAGATTCCTTATTTATATGTTAGAATACTATATTTATCTTTCTCTTTCTGACTTACTTCACTCTGTATAATAGGTTCCAAGTACATCCACCTCATTAGAACTGACACAAATGTGTGTCTTTTTATGGCTGAGTAATATTCCATTGTGTATAGGTACCACCACTTCTTTATCTATTCATCTGTCGATGGACATCTAGGTTGCTTCCATGTTTTAGCTATTATAAACAGTGCTGCAATGAACAATTGTCTATATGTGTCTTTTCAATTTTGGTTTCCTCAGAGTATAAGCCTAGGAGTGGGTTGCTGGGTCATATGGTGGTGTTATTCCTAGAGTTTTCAGGAGTCTCCATATCGTCTACCATACTTGCTATATCAATTTTCATTTCCACCAACACTACGAGAGAATTTGCTTTTACCCACACCCTCTCCAGCAATTATTGTTTATAGACTTTTTGATGATGGCCCTCTTGACTGGTGTGAGGTGATATCTCATTGTATTTTTAGTTTGCATTTCTGTAATAATGAGTGATGCTGAGCATCTTCTCATGTGTTTGTTAGCCATCTGTGTGTCTTCTTTAGAGAAATATCTGCTAAGGTATTTTCACCCTTTTGATTGGGTTGTTTGTTTTCCTGGTAATGAGTTGCATGAGCTCTTTGTATATTTTGGAAGTTAATCCTTTGTCGGTTGTTTCATTTGCTATTATTTTCTCCCGTTCTCAGTGTTGTCTTTTTCACCTTGCTGTGTAAAGTTCCCTTTGCTGTGCTAAAGCTTTTAAGTTTAATCAGGTCCCACTTGTTTACTTTGGTTTTTCTTTCCATTACTCTAGGAGGTGGGTCATAGACAATCTTGCTTTGATTTATGTCATCGAATGTTCTCCTTATATTTTCCTATAAGAGTTGTATAGATTCTGGCCTTACATTTAGGTCTTTAGTCCATTTTGAGTTTATCTTTGTATAAGGTGTTAGGGAGTGTTTTAATTTCATTCTTTTACATGTAGCTGTCCAGTTTTCCCAGCACCATTTATTGAAAAGGCTCTCTGCCTCATTGTATATTCTTGCCTCCTTTGTCAAAAAATAGGTACCCATAGGTGCATGAGTTTATTTCTTGGCTTTCTATCTTGTTCCATTGGTCTATATTTCTGTTTTTGTGCCAGTACCATACTGTTTTCATGACTATAGCTTTGTAGTATAATCTGAAGTCAGGAAGGTTGATTCCTCCAGCTCCATTCTTCTTTCTCAAGACTCCTCTGTATGGCTGATTCATACCAATGTATGACAAAACCCACTGAAATGTTGTGAAGTAATTAGCCTCCAACTAATAAAAAAATTAAAAAAAAAAAAAAAAAAGACTCCTCTGACTATTCAGGGCCATTTGTGTTTCCAAGTGAACTGTGAAACTTTTTGTTCTAGGTCTGTGAAAAATGCCACTGTTAATTTGACAGTGATCACACTGACTCTGTAGATTACATTTGGTAGTACAGTCATTTTCAAAATATTGATTCTTTCTACCCAGGAACGTGGAATATCTCTTCATCTGCTTATGTCATCTTTGATTTCTTTCATCAGTGTCTTATAATTTTCTGTGTACAGTTCTTTTGTCTCCTTAGGTAACTTTATTCCTAGATATTTTATTTTATTTTATTTTTTCTTTTTCCTTGCATTGGTGAATGGGATTGATTCCTTAATTTCTCTTTCTGATTTTTCATTTTTAGAATATAGAAATGCAAGTGATTTCTATTTATTGATTTTGTATCCTGGGACTTTGCTAAATTCACTGATTAGGTCTAGTAATTTTCTGATACTATTTTTAGGGTTTTCTATGTACAGTATCATGTCATCTGCAAATGGTGAGAGCTTTACTTCTTTTCTGATCTGTATTCTTTTATTTCTTTTTCTTCTCTGATTGTGATAGCTAGGACTTTCAAAACTATGTTGAATAATAGTGGTAAAAGTGTACACTGCTGTCTTGTTCCTGAGTTTAGATGGGATCTTTTCAGGTTTTCACCTTTGAGAATAATGTTTGCTATAGGCTTATCATATATGGCCTTTTCTATGTTAAGGTAGGTTCCTTCTATGCCCATTTGCAGAAAAGACAATAGATGGACAACTAATAACTATAAAATTATAATATTTGATTTGCAACTCTAATAGTCATTTTTTAATTTATTTTTTGATGGAAGTACAAAGCTTTGCAGAATTGTGTTGGTATCTGCCAAGTATCAACATGAATCAGCCATAGGTGTACATAGTTGTTTTATAAAAATAATACTATGAAAAAAGGGGAAAGGATACTGAGCTATTTAGGAATAATAGTTCTGTATACCACTGGAATTAAATTAGTATAAATCTGAAGCAAATTCTGGATTAATTATCCAGAGTTAATAGTAACATTATTATTATTAAATAATAAATGATGATTTTATAATTTATTGTATTTATTTTTATTATTTTATTCTATTTTGTTTTTATTGATTTTATTTATTATCATTAATTTAATAATAATTGCTATTAATATATTATCAACTATTATTAAGATATTACTTATTTTATTATTAATGAATAATAATTTATTATTAAAATAATAAACCAAAATTATTGATATTTATGGGGTGAGGGGGTGGTAAATACTAGAGAAACCACTAAAATATCTTAAAAAACAGTAAAAATTATTTTTTAAAAATGTAGATGCTACATTAGAAAATATCTGTTTAATGCAAAGAAAAAAAGTACAGGAAGGAAGAGGAATAGAAAAGAATGAGACAAATAGAAAATAAAAAGTAACAGCAATCTCACCAAAAGACATAGATTGTTAGGCTCTTAACTATCATGGAGCTGTGAACCAATATCTAATCATGGTTTTGATAATCATTAATTTGAGGATTAATGATGCTGAACATCTTTTCATGTGCTTACTAATGATTTGTATGCATTCCTTGGAGAAATATCTATTTGAATATTTTACCCATTTAAAAATTGTATTGTTATTTCATTATTGAATTGTAAAGCTTCCTTAAATGTTCCACACAGGTTCTTTATCAGATATTTGATTTGCAAATATTTTCTTCCATTTTCTCTGTGGTTTGTCTTTTTACTCCTATAATGATGTCTTTTAAAAATTTTGCTTTTGATGAAGTCCAATCTCTCTATTTTTTTTCTTTTGTTGTTTATGCTTTTGGTGTCACATCTAAGAATTATTTGCCAAATCCAAGGCCATGAAGTATTACCTAATATATTTAGGTAACAAAATGCCAAGTCAAAAAGTCAGATAACAGCAAGTGTTGGCAAAGACATGGAGAAACAAGAATGCATGCACTGCTGGTGGGAATTATAGCAGCACCATCACTTTAGAAAACAGTGTGACAATTCTCTAAATATTGATCAAGTGTTACCTTAAGACTCATAAAATCTACTTCTAGGTATATACCCAAAAGAAATGAAAACATGTATACGCAAAACCAAACACAAAATATTACATATGGTGATAGAAAAAATATAAACACAAATATTTATAGCAACAGTATTTACAATATATAAATAATGGAAGCAACATAAAGTCCATGAGTTAGTAAATGGATCATGAAATGCTATCAATACCATGGCATATTTTTAGCCATAGAAAGGAACGTGAGAATATCAATTTACATCAGGCCACCTATTATATTTCATTCATATGAAATGTTCTGAATATGGAAATATATATAGTAGATTACTGGCTGTTTGAATCTGTGGAGTCGGGTTTGAAGATAGAGTGCCAATAGCTAATAGCTATGATTTTTTGAAGAGGTATTAAAAACAAGATAATGGTTGTATATGTCTCTGAATATATTAAAAATCATTTAATTGTATGCTTTTCATGGATGAATTTCACAACATTTAAATTATATCTCAGTAATGTTGAAAAATATAAATCATTTAATTTCATCATATTGAAACAAATAATGACTACAGATTCTCTATCACCAAGTCTCATGAAAACATTCAGTTAATAAGAGGAAAGTGTCCTCCTGTACAGCTAGACTAAAACTCAATAATGGGAACTGGGTACTTTGAAGAAAACTAAAAAGAATGGGGACTCACAGGCAAATGTCTGACAAAGTAGGGCTTTGAACGGGATTCATACTATTTGTTACAATATAGTTAGCCTCTTTTCTATGATTTCTTAGTGGATTCTACAATTTTTGTTTCAGATAACTTTTTGGCAGAGTTTTAAGAGTTGAGTTTTGGCAGAGTTGAGTTTTAAGAGATGACATGGATTTGGATGATAAATTGGTGATATGGATTGTTTTCAGATCAGAATAGACTGAACTTGTTAATAATGTTGTGTTTATTTCTGAAAAGAAGCTGCTTTATTTTTCATTGTAACTCTATGAGATGATTTGATGCTGAAGAATTTATACTTTTGAATTGTGGTGCTGGAGAAGACTCTTGAGAATGCCTTGGACAATACAGAGATAAAACCACTCAATCCTAAAGGAAATCAGTCCTGAATATTCCTTGGAAAGACTGACGCTGAAGCTGAAGCTCCAATACTTTGGCAATCTGATGCAAAGAGCCAGCTCATTGGAAAAGACCCTGATGTAGGGAAAGATTGAGGGCAGGAAAATAAGGGGGTGACAGAGAATGAGATGGTTGGATGGCATCACTGACTCAAAGGACATTACTTTGAGGAAACTCCAGGAGACAGTGAAGGACAGGGATGCCTGGTATACTGCAGTTCTTGGGATCTCACAGAGTCAGACATGACTTAGTGACTGAACAACAACAATACAAGATGATGAATATGAATTAAATCATTTCAGTAATTATTTCACAATATATTTAAATAAAAATTTTGGCTGTATGCCTTAATCTTATGTATAGATGCAATTCTCAGTAAAACTGGGAAAAAAGAATTTTGGGGGAAAATCAAGCAAAGTGTAACTTGTTTACAAGCATTAAAAAGTCAAACGTTCTTGTTTAAAACGAATAATGGTTAAACTAGAAAAAAAAAAAAAAAGCATATCGTTTCCTAGAGTGGTGGAAAATAGATTCCTGTAGGAAATGACTTATTGGAAAGAAATATAATCTAGTATAATACTTAAAAGCTCGGACCCCAAAGAACCATAGGGTGTATAAATATGCCTCCAAAATTTACTCATAATTAAGACTATGGACAACTTAGCCTCTCTATGCCTCCTTTTTTCTCTCCTAAAACAGTGTCTACTCCATAAGATAGAAATATTTGAATGGATTCAAATAAAGCCCTTAAAATTGATATATAGTAAGTATTTAATACATATTATTAGGCAACGTGTGATAGAGCTGTCCTGTGGAACAGGAAAGAGATGTCCTTGTTTGGCTGAAAAAAGAATAATATCCAAAAGAATATGGTAGAACTGCACTGTTTTCCTAATATCTAATACTGTCAAACAGCTACAGATTAAAATTTATATAGAATACATATATAAGTATATACATATATAATACATATACATATGTATATGTACATAATATACATAATACACATATATAATACATAAATACATATATATGCATATATATGTATTTGTATGTATACACATATGTATATATACATATATAAATACATATATATATACACACACACACACACACACATACACACACACACACATACACACACACACACACACACACACACATATATATATATGATTCTCCGGCGTGTATTGCTTTATATTCTATAGATGTTTGGCTAAAGATGTTTCATGCCAAATTGGCTGATTTAAGTGATTTACATATCCCAGTTTGACAAATGGAGGAAGAGCAGGAAACTTGACCTTTTATACGTATTCACAGTAAGAAATTCCTATGTTATAAAATATTTAATAGTAATTCATCTGTTACATCTGTAAAAGGTAACCTTTTGAGAGTGAATGTTCAGTTTAAAAGATGCTAATTAACTTGAAGGAATCCATTAAGTTTTTAGTTAATCTGTTTTAGAGTAAGGGAGGTCAATAAAAAGTCAAGATTTTAAATTCAAATTAAGTTAACTATGCTTTGTGAAAACATTTCTATTCAAAACCTCCTACAAGATGTGACAAGGCTTAACCTTTCTGGAATTATTCCCCCACTGCTTGATACCTGTTTAAAGAAAAGTACATTTTTATTCTGATAACATTCTGACTACTACTATACGGCCTAAGCATCACAGAAAATGATGAAATACTACTAATTTCATTTTATAAAACTTTCACTTTCTGGATCCTAAGACTGGGATCATAAGCATGTGTACACACACACACATACACACCCCCATCTAATCCATTTACAACTATACACTTAAGGGTAGACAAAAAAAAAAAAAAAAGGTTTGCTTGCTAAGAATTCAAGGTTGGTTATTATTATATTATATTTAATATAATTATTATCACAACTCAAGATTGGATTATTGTAACTTCATTTCTCTGCTCTTAAGTTTTGGTAGTATACGCTTTTATACTTCTTTTTTTTAAGTTGTCTTAACTGAGAGTTTAAAACATGTAGAGTTATTACTTTTTAATAAAATAATTTTTACTATGTCTTTAATAATACTGAAATCTTAGGGCACTTCATCTATTTATAGTCTCTCTGTCTTTTGATTTATTTTGATCATATGTTTAAGTTTCACAAACATTTTGAAAAGCATACAGTAAAATAGAGTTAAGGGAAACTATGCTACCCTCAATGTGTTAAAATTAAAAGGTTTTTAAAAAATAAGGACATTAAATTTTTCCTTGATAAGAAAATAAATATTTTGCTTTTTAAATTTTCCCTAGAGTGCACTTGTATTGATTTTATTTTCTCCTCAATGCAATGGGCTAATAACTACAAAGCAATTCTGTAACTCTTTGAACAATAAACTGGAGCAATTAGCAGAGAAGATCAATAAAACTGAAAAATAAATAAAGAGGATTATAGCTACCACCATCTGTTAGTTTGCCTGATGATGCTACCAGAATACCTCACCTATAGTACTGGTGATACTTACATCTGGTAGATTGTCCTGTATTTCCTTGAATGATACAGGTATTCATGGCTTCTACATCAATGATGGCAATAGCATGCACATACCTTAGATGTGACAATAAAAAATACGACTAGTCGTTGCTAAATATCCCCTATGTGACTGTCACCTTGTACACACACACACACACACACACACACATTTATAGACATCTACATTTGACTTTTTAAACCTTTTAATTTTATTTTTCAAGCATCTATAAAAGTGGGAAGAACAATAGCACTCATCATGCCTCCATTACCTTGTTTCAACTATTGTTAACAGATAGCCAGTCTTGTTTCATCCACTCTTCCATTGGTCTGTTTTATTTCCTTTTGTGAATTATTGTAAAAGCAAAGCCTAAACATTGTTAGCATCACTTCCACAAAAACCTTGGAGAATTCTACAGTAATATGTATTCACTGAGTCTCTTTTTAAACCTAATCAATTTAAGTTCATTCAAAATTGAAGCCCGATATCATGTCCTATGAGCAGGCCCTTTCTGATGTTTGCAAGGAACTGGTCACAGCATCAATAGATAAGGTGAGATTTGTGGGATTTGCAATGGTACACAAGAGGTGTATAAGAAAACTATTACTCTAAATATTCAAAACATCTTATTCCTTAACATCATGAAATGTTCCATTATTGTTCAAATTCCTCAGATTTTCTAAGGGAAGTAATTAATTATTTTATCTATTTACCTACCTATCTATGTGTTCTCAGTCTTTAAGTTGTGTCCAACACTTTGTGACCCCACAGACTGTAGCCCGCCACACTCCTTTGTCTATGGGATTATCCAGGCAAGAATACTCTAGTGAGTCGTCATTTCCTTCTCCAGGATCTACCTGACCCAGGGATCAGACTCACATCTCCTGCATTGGGAGCCAGATTCTTTACTATTGAACAACCTGGGAAGCCCATCTATCTATTTACTTGTGTTAGAGGTTGTATGAATTAGAATCCAAACAAAGTCTAAAATTGATGGTTATGTCTATCAGGTCTCTCTTAATCTATAAACCTTTCTTTGTTGACCAAACTGAGACTCTATTCTGTAGAATTTAGTTTTTTTCTATGTCTTTTCTTGACTTGATAATGTTACATTGTCTGACTGTACCAAAGTTTATTTATAAATCCATTATTTAAAGGATATTTTGATTGCTTCCAAATATAGACTCACAGAGAAGAAACTTATGGTTGCTAGGGAGAAGGGTGGAGGGAAGGGATAGTTAGGGAATTTGGGATGGAGTTTCCTGGAGGCTCAGTAAAGGAATCTGGCAAAAACGGGAGGTTGGGTTCAGTCCCAGAGTGAAGACGATCCCCTTTAGAAAGGAATGGCTACACACTCCAGTATTCTTGCCTGGAGAATTCCATGAACAAAGGAACCTGAAGGGCTACTGTTCAAGGGGTCACAAAGAGTCAGACACGGCTGAGAGACTAATACTTTTGGGATGGACAGGTATGTACTGCTGTATTTTAAATGGATAACTAATAACAACCTCTCATAGAGTACCAGAAACTCTGCTCAATGTTATATGGAAGCCTGAGTGGGAGGAAGTTGAGGGAGAATGGATACATACATATGTATGGATGAGTCCCTTTGCTGTCCACTTAAAACTATCACAAAATTGTTACTCAGCTATACTCCAATATAAAATACAAGGTTTTTTTTTTTTTGTTTTGTTTTTTCCTTTTAAGAAAATAATAGAGCTGTTATAAGCATCTGTGTGTAGGTTTCTGTGTAGATATATGTTTTCAAATTTGGGGGTTAAATACTAAGAAGGACCATTACTTTATCATACTGTGAATATATGTTTAGTTTTGTGAGAAATTGCCAAATTGTCTTCTAAACTAGCTGTAACATTTTAAGTTTCTATCAGAAATGTGTAAGAGTTCCTGTTGTTCCATATTCTTGTCAACATTTGGTATTGTCAAGGTTTTGAATTTTGACCACTCAAACAAGTATGTCTCATTGTTTTAGTTTGCATTTCCCTAACAACATATGATGTGGAGCATGCTTCATATGTTTGTTTGCTACCTATATATTTTATTTGGTAGCATTACTGTTCAGGTTTTTGGCTCATTTTTAAATTAGGCTATTTATTTCCTTATTGTTGAGTTTTAAGTGTTTTTCATATATATTGAGTAGAAGTCCTTTATTAAGTATGTCTTTTGAAAATATTTTCTTCCTGTCTCTGGCTTATCTTTTTTCTTGATATGGTCTTTTGCAAATTATTAGCTTTTCATTTTATGAGGTCTTGCTTATCAATTATATCTTTCATGAATTATGTAGTTTCTACTTTATTTAAAAATGGCATCAACATACTCTAGGTCATTTAGGATTTCTCCTATGTTATCTTATAGCAGTTTTATAGCTTTGCATGTACATAGATATATGATCCATTTTGAATCAATCTGTATGAAAGTTGCAAGTTCTGGGTCTAGATTTTTTTTTTTTTTGAAGACACAGTGACTGCTTTTTTCCTTGTCTGTCTTAAGAGATAAGTTATAGTCATAAATGCTTACATTAAGAAAAAAGAAAGATCTCAGAAAGGCATCTAAGTAAACACCTCAGTAAACTAGAAGAGAGAGAGAGAAAAAAAAAAAAAGCAATAAAACAAAAAACTAAGGCCAGATTAAGAGAAGAAAGGGAATAAGAAAGATTAGAGGAGAACTGAGTTAAATAGAAACAAAAATATAGCATAAAAGATTGATGAAATCAATATCTTTTTTAAAAAGATAAAATAGAAAAACTTTTATTTAAGCTTAAAAGAACAACAACAACAAAAGACCCAACTATATAAAATAATAAAAGAAAGAGAGGACATTATGACTGGTATCACAAAATACAAAGGATCACAACAGATTCCTTTGAAGAGATATATCAACAAATTGGATAACCTGGAAGAAATCTATAGATTCCTAGAAACATAAAATATACCAAGACTAAACCATAAAGAAACTGAAAATCTGATCAGATTGATTACTATCCAATAGATTGAATCACTAATCAAAATAAGAGATTAAATCACTAATCAAAATCCTCCAACAAAGAAAAAAACAAGACATTTATAAAGAGGAATTCATAATCATTTTTCTGAGACACCCTTCTGAAAGGCAGAAGAGAAGAGAACACTTTAACCTCATTTTATGAAGGCAATTTTACTCTAACACCAAAACCACAAAGGGACATTACAAGAAGAGAAAATTATAGGCCAACTTTCTTTATGAATATAGGTGCAAAAAGTCATCAAAAATATTAGCAAACACATATCAACACCACATTAAAAGAATTATACACTGTGATCATTGTACAGGAGGCAGTGATCAAGGCTATCCCCAGGAAAAATACAAAAAGGCAAAATGGTGGTCAGAGGAGGCCTTACAAATAGCTGAGAAAGAAGAGAAACTAAAGGCAAAGGAGAAAAGGAAAGATATACCCATCTGAATGCAGAGTTCCATAGAAAGGAGAGATAAGAAAGCCTTTCTCAGTGATTAGTGCAAATAAATAGAGGAAAATAGTAGAATGGGAAAGACTAGAGGTCTCTTCAAGAAAATTAAACATGCCAATGAAACATTTCAGGCAAAAATGGGCACAATAAAGGACAAAAGTGGAATGGACCTAACAAAAGCAGAAGATAACTAAGAAAAGTTGGAAAAATACACAGAAGAACTATTCAAAAAAGATATTAATGACTCAGATAACCACAATGATGCGATCACTCACCAAGAGCCGACATCCTGGAGTGAAAAGTCAAGTGGGCCTTAGGAAACATCACTAGGAACACAACCAGTGGAAGTGATGGAATTCCAGTTGAACTCTTTCAAATCTTAAAAGGTGATGCTGGTTAAAGTGCTGCACTCAATATGCTAGCAAATTTGGAAAACTCAGCAGTGGCCACAGGACTGGAAAAGGTCAGTTTGCATTCCAATCCTAAAGAAAGGCAATGCCAAAGAATATTCAAACTATTGCAAAAATACACTCATTTCACATGCTAGCAAAATCTATTCAAATCTGTGGTTTTTCCAATAGTCATGTATGGATGTGAGAGTTCCACTATAAAGAAAGCTCAGTGCCAATAAAATGGCACTTTTGAATTGTGGTGCTGGAGGAGACTCTTGAGAGTCCCTTGGACAGCAAGGAGATCAAACCAGTCCATCCTAAAGGAAATCAGTCCTGAATATTCAGTGCAAGGACTGATGCTGAAGCTGAAGCTCCAATACTTTGGTCACCTTATGCGAACAACCAACTGATTGGGATAGACCCTGATGCTGGGAAAGATGGAAGGCAAGAGGAGAAGGGGATGACAGAGGATGAGATGGTTAGATGGCATCACTGGCTCAATGGACATGAGTTTGAGTAAACTCCTGGAGTTGATGATGGACAGGGAGGCGTGGCGTGCTGTGGTCCATGGGGTCACAAAGAGAGGGACAAGACTGAGCAACTGACCTTAATTTAACTGAAGATTCATTTATCATAAAACTCAACAAAGTAGGCATACTTGGAGTTTTTCTTAACATAAAGCTATATTTGACAAATCCACAGGTAGCATCAGATTCAATGTTGAAAATGTAAAAGCTTCTCCTTAAGATAATGAATAAGAGAAAAATTCCCATTCTTATCACTTCTATTCCACATAGTACTGGAAGTCCTAGCCAGACAATTACACAATAAAAATTTAAAAAAGAATCCAAATTGGAAAGGTAGAAATAAAATTGTCTCTGTTTAGAGATAACATTTATTTTATATAGAAAAACCCAAAAGTATTTGCTAAAAAAACTTTTAGAATCAGCAAACTCAGTAAAGTTGCAGTATTCAAAATGTGAAAGTCACTTAGTCATGTCCCACTCTTTGCAACCCTATAGACTGCAGCCTGCCTGGCTCCTCTGTGCATGGAATTCTCCAGGTCAGAATATTGGAGTGGGTAGCCATTCCCTTCTTCAGGGCATCTTCCTAACCCAGGGATCAAACTCAGGTTTGCTGCATTGCAGGTGGATTCTTTACCATCTGAGCTACTGGGGAAGCCCCAGTATACTAAATCAATAAACAAATGTAAGTTGCATTTTATATGCTAATAGCAAGCTATCAGAAAGATAAATTTTAAAAAAATGTATCCCATTTACAGTGGCATCAAAAGAATTTATATGTTAAGAATGGATTTAATTTATACTTAAGAATTGACTTAATCAAGGGCATAAATGATCTCTACATTGAATGGTATAAAACATTGATAAAAGAAATTGAAGAAAACACAAATAAGCAGAAATATACTGCATGATTATGAATTGGAATAAACAATATCTTTAAAATGTCCATACTCCCCCAAGCAATCTACAGATTAACTGAAATCCCTATCAAAATGCCTATGTCAAAAAGAAAACACACAAAACTGAAATCCGAAATTGTCTGAAACCACAAAAGATACTAAAATGCTAAAGTAATCCTGAGAAAAAAGAACAAACCTGAGGCATCACACTTGTTGATCTCAAACTATATTATACAGCTATCAATCAAAACAACATGGTATTTGACACAAGATCTCAAACATAGATCAATGGAGCAGAAGGAAAAGCACAGAAATAAATTTGTGCATTTATTATCAATTAATTTCTACAAAGGAGCTAACACTATACAATGAGAATATGATAGTTTATTTAATAAATGTTGTTTGGAAAACTGGAGAGTCACAGACAATAAACTGGGTCACTATTTCATGCCACTTACAAAAATCGACTCACAATGAACAAAAGTCTTTAATGCTAAACCTTAGCTATAAAACTCCTAGAAGAAAACACAGTAAGTAAGCAAGCTATTTGATATCAATCTTGACAATGATTTTTTTTTTTTTTGGCCTTGACACCAAAGGCCAAGAAGCAAAAGCAAAAATAAACAAGCTGGACAACATCAAACTAAAAAAAAAAAAAAAAAAAAAAAAAAAAAAAAAAAAAAAAAAAAAAAAAAAAAAAAAAAAAAAAAAAAAATAGAGAAAGAAGAAAGAAAGAAAAACTTCTGTACAGCAAAGGAAAGCATTATCAAAATAACAAGATGACAGAGTGGGAAAAAATATTCACAAATGGAGCTGATATCTAAAATATACAAGGAACACAAATCCAGTTTAAAAATAGGCAGGGGATTTGAATCACCCTTTTCTCCAAAGAAGATATGCAAATGGCCACTAAGTATATGAAAGGGTGCTCAATTGTCACTTATCACCAGAGAAATGCAAATTTAAACCAAAATGAGATATCATCTTATACCTTTTGAGAGGATAACATGAAGGAAGGCCAGGGGTCTCCAAACGGAGGAAATAGGCTGCAAGTGTCAGACATTTTTATCTCTCTTAAGCGACAGGAGGAAAAAAACTAGCCATATATTTTTCCTTCTGTATACAAATTTAAAAGGAGGTTTCTCTTAAAATACTGTGTTGTCATAATGACACCTGGTTTCACCTGAAGCTAACTACTCTCAAACCTTGAGTTAACCAATGCATTTTTCTTATGGAAGTGTTTGTCTTAAGCTATGTTAATGTGCTATGCATTTACCCCAGACTCTGTCTTCAAGTCAGTTCCGCCTAATGGCTCAGAACCTACTTGACAAACCAGTATGTCATACTCAGATATTGTTCCCCTAATCTATGTAAATAAAACTATTTGTATGGTAATCTGCCCTTCTACAAGATTCAAGTCAGTCATTTTATGACACGGGAAAAATCATCTGGTGCCAGGATTATCCCAAAATGCATCTTATGGATGAGAGGCCTGGTGTCATTCTAAATTTTAAGGCATTCCTTTCTTTTCATTAACAGACTGCTAGTGACTATATAACATCTTGCTGAAGACTAGCAGGGGGGTGCTCTTTCTGCCCCCTTCTGATGCCTATGTCAGAAGCTTTCTCTATCCGCTTTATACTTTAATAAAACATTGTTACACAAAAGCTCTGAGTGATCCAGCCTTGTCTCTGGCCCCAAATTGAATTTGTCTCCTCTGGAGGCCAAGAATCCCAGCGTCAGCAACAACCTTTCACTTTTAAGGTGGTTATAGTGAAAAAGACAACACATAACTCTTGGCAAGGTTTTGGTGATAAGTTAACCCCTGTGCACTGCTGATGAGAGTGTAAATAGGGAAGTTATTAATTAACATGAAAGTTCTAGAAAAGATAATTCAAATAGAACCACCAGAGGATCCTGCAGTCCCACCTCTGTGTATATATCCAGATGAGATGCAATCAGTATCTCAGAGTGCTACCTGCACTTTCATGTCTACTGCAGCA
The DNA here is from genome assembly GCF_019320065.1 of Cervus canadensis. Lineage (NCBI taxonomy): Eukaryota > Metazoa > Chordata > Mammalia > Artiodactyla > Cervidae > Cervus > Cervus canadensis. The sequence goes on from NC_057405.1 coordinate 17,321,573, forward strand.
TTAATCACAGTAGCCAACATACAGAAATAAACCTGAATGGCCATCAACAGATGAATGAATAAAGACTAATGGTGGATGTGATATCAAGTGAATACAGTAAGATTCTATATATGTACTCAGTTCAATAACATTGTTCAATGTATATTGAAGACTGATATATACTAACATATCCATTTGAATATTATTTGGTTATGACAGAAAAAAGGACTCATGCCACTTGCTACAAGTTGGGTGGATTTTAGGTCATTGTATCAGGTGAAATAAGTATGCAGAGAAATGCAGTTACTGCATGGTATCACTTATATGTGGAATCTAAAATAGAGTAAAACTTATGAAAAGGGAGAGTAGAAAAATGGTTTCTAGGGAGTGGGTGGTTGGGGAAATAGGAAGATGTTGGCTAAAGTGTAGAAACTTTCAGCTATAAGTTAAAAAAGGTAGAGGATTTAAGTATAAAATGGCAACTATATTTGACTATATTAAGAAACAAGACATTAAAATGTTCACAAACAAAAAATATATATATGATTATGAATAGGCTAATTAAATATATGCTGAGTCACTTCAGTTGAGTCCAACTCTTTGTGACCCTGTGGGATATGTAGCCTACAAGGTTCTTCTGTTCATGATATTCTCCAGGCAAAAATACTGGACTGGTTTGCTATTTCTTCCTCCCCACGTTAATTATAGACAGGAGGAAACTTTTACAATGTGTATTTATATAAGAACATCACAATGTACACTTTAAATATCGTGATTTATTTGCCAATTATATGCTAGCCTCCTAAGAAAACTGTATGCAAATCAAGAAGTAGCAGTTTGGACCATACATGGTTCAAATATATATAATATATTATTTTATATGTAGATAATTATTCTTCTATCAGGAAAATAAGCAAAACTACAAGAAATTTCCAGTTTAGTAATGGCAAATCACTACCCTAGATGCAAGGCCATTAGGGGGTAGCACACAGCTCCTCCCTCAAAATTGGGGCTATCACTGAAAATAAGAAGAATATACTTAGAGTAGCAAATGAGAGTATGTGCTACAAAATGTTTGATCTACATTTTCTGTAATATTTTTTGAAAATATTTATTTACTTAATCATACATTTCAGCAAAAAGCTGTAGATTTTAAATTACTCATTTAACTTTTAAAATTAAAATGCATGAAAGATTGAAACAAACCAAATTATTAATAATATACTCTAGAAATATTGTCCTTGGGCTCCCACACTGTTTAAAGATTATATGCATAAATTACCAGATTGTACAATGCTAGGTTACTAGAATTTATTAAATAAGTCTCAGATCAATAAAAGCATGTAAATATTAAAACTCCAGTGGAAACAAGAACCAGTTTAAACTCTCTATACCCTTCAGTTATTTTCCCTAATTTTCTTGTGGGACAGACAATGTTAATTGTACTGGTAAGCATCAATTCTTCATTTTAACAGCAAATTAGCTTCCAAAGAAACAACAGCTTCAAAAAAGTTTGAATAAAATATTTCAGTTGGCTAACATGGATCATTTGTTAAGTGAATAAAATCACATATTCCACATTCTTCTTACTCTGTTTTTAATAGAATATATAGATGTCTATAAATTATTTGTCTACAAGCAACAAAATGCAGCTAAGTAAAATTAAGCCATTACATTTCTTACACTATCCTTTAGATCAGAATAACTGGCATTCAAACTTTTTATTTTCTTTAACTATAAAACATCTTTACATAGTAGTATTCAAATGAATTTAACTTCTTCACTTCTTATCTTCCCTGAAATGTGTAATACCAGAGAGGTCATGCTAGTTTGACTAATCCTGTCTGGGCTGTTTAAGCAACTTGAAAAATACTAGAGAAAATAATTTATTTAAGAAAAAAAAATTGAAGCACCTTTTGTTAAAATTTTATTACCATGTATTTGGAGCAAGCATGTCAAAAATCAACATTTCTGGGGAAACACAAAACAAACTCTCATTCACCCAAAACGTAATGCTGAATACCAGTGTTTCATTTTATTTTACAACATATTTATGGTCTATGTGTCTTTGTTTGCCTATTTAATGTTAATCAAGAGTTAGACAAAATTGTTTTTAAACAAAGCAGCTTTATTATTTCACTAAAATGATTTTTAAAGTATTTTCTTAAATGTGCTTTTCTTCTAGTGAGTGACATTTGCTATTTTCCACACACACAAAAAAATTGTTTAATTTTTTCATTAACTGTTGGAGAAAATTTTCATTACCCTTTTTTTAGATGTACTATTCTGAATTATATTCTGTTAATATTCATCTGACTATATAATTTTGGTTTAAATTGAGACTACCTCTATAGATTTCTATTTATATTTGTGTTGTATCATTTTAAAAATAAAAACTGCATGTTTACCTACCAAGTCAAAAGAGAAAATAAAAAGTAAATTAGGGCCCTACATTGTGACATTACTTTGCCCACAAAGGTCCGTCTGGTCAAGGCTATGGTTTTTCCAGTGGTCATGTATGGATGTGAGAGTTGGACCGTGAAGAAAGCTGAGTGCCAAAAAATTGATGCTTTTGGTGGTGTTGAAGAAGACTCTTGAGAGTCCCTTGGACTGCAAGGAAATCCAACCAGTCCATCCAGAAGGAGATCAGTCCTGGGTGTTCATTGGAAGGACTGATGCTGAAGTTGAAACTCCAATACTTTGGCCACCTCATGTGAAGAGTTGACTCATTGGAAAAGACCCTGATGCTGGGAGGGATTGGGGGCAGGAGGAGAAGAGGACGACAGAGGATGAGATGGATGGATGGCATCACCGACTCGATGGGCATGAGTTTGAGTAAACTCTGGGAGTTTGTGATGGACAGGGACGCCTGGCGTGCTGCGATTCATGGGGTCGCAAAGAGTCGCACACGACTGAGCGACTGAACTGAACTGATTGTCTTCAATTGCTGACAAAAATTTCCCTTTTGATATATGACTTACATTATTTCCAGTTTCAACACAAAGGAGAAAATAGTCACAAGAGTTTTTAATGCCATTTGGTATCTGTCTTCTTGTAAAATGAGCAAATATGGAAAATGCTTCTATTTGCTTTTGTGATCTTCCCACTTTACAAGGCATAAAAATTATAGTATTTCTAATGAAGCATAGTTGATTGACAATATCACATAAATTTCAGGTTTGTATCATAGTGAGTCAATATTTTTATAGATTATACTTCATTAAAGGTTGTTACAAAATAATGGCTGTGTATTCTTGTGCTATACAGTGTATGCTTGTTATTCATCTGTTTTATACATATGCATATTCTGATCTTCCTCTCCTTCCCTACTTTCTTCACTCAATTGGTATCCACTAGTTTGTTTTCTGTATTTGTGAATCTGTTTCTGTTTTGTTGGATAAATTTGTTTAGTTTTTAAAATCGTATAAGTGATAACATAAAGTATTTACCTTTGACTAATTTCACTAAGCATAATGTTCTCTAGGTACATCCACATTGTTGCAAATGGCAGAATATTATTCATTTTTGTGGCTAATATTCCAATTTGTGTGTATATTATATATATATATATATATATATATATATAAATTGTGTCTTCTGGTCATTCATCTATAGATGAACACTTGAGTTGTTTGCATATTCTGGCTATTGTAAATGATGCTGCTATGAACATCGGGATTCATTTAATTCGGTGCAGTCACTATGGAAATCAGTATGGCGTTTCCTCAAAAAGCTAAAATAGAACAACAATCTGATCCAATAATTCTACTCATATTTTAGCTTTTTGAGGAAATGCCATATTGATTTCCATAGTGATTGCACCGAATTACATTCTCACCAAAAGGGCACAAGGATACCATTTCCTCTATATCCTTGCCATTGTAATTTTGATTTACTTTTTCTCTAATAATTAATGGTGTTGACCATCTTTTCATCTTCTTGTTACACATCTGTATGTCTTTGAAAAAATGGATGCTTAGGTCTTCTGGCATTTTTTTTTTTTGGATATTGATTTGTATAAGCTGTTCATATATATTTTAGATTTCAATGGTTTGTCAGTATTAAATATATTTTCATTTAATACAGTATTAAATGCAGTATTAATACATTTTGTAAGTACTCTCTCCTGTCCAATATGTTGTCTTTGCATTTTGTCAGTGGTTTCCTTTGCTGTGTACTATGCTTAGTCACTTAGCCATGTTCGATTCTTTGTGACCTCATGGACTGTAGCTCTCCAGGCTCCTCTTTTCATGAAATTCCCCAGGCAAGAATACTGGATTGGGTAGCCATTCCCTTGTCCAGGGGATCTTACCAACCCAGGGATGGAACCCAGGTCTCCTGCATTGCAGTGGATTTTTTACCATCTGAGCCACCAGGGAAACCCTTCCTTGCTGTGCAAAAGCTTTGAGTCTTAATTAGGTCCTATTTGTTTTTACTTTTATTTCCTTTGCCTCAGTAGACCAGATTCAAATAATATTGCTATGATTATGTCAAAGAGTGTTTGCTTATGGTCTCTTCTAGAAGTTTAAATTTTAAAGATTCTATATTTAGCTATTTAATCCATTTTGAGTTTATTTTAGTGTAAAATGTGGGGAAATGTTCTAATCTCATTATTTTATATGTGGTTGTCTAGTTTTCTCAGCAGAAATAATAGAAGAGTCTGTCTTTTCTGCATTGTATATCCTTGCTTCCTTTGTTGGATATTGACTATAGGTGCATGGGGTGGGGTGGAGGGGCAGCACTGATAGAAGAGTCTATCTTTTTTCCATCATATCTCCTTGCTTCCTTCGTTGGAAATTGATTACAGGTGATGGGATTATATATGAGGTCTCTATTCTGCTTCATTGACCTATGTGTCTGTTTCTTGGGGCCAGTGCCATACTATTTTGGTTACTATAGCTTTGTAGTGTAGTCTGAAGTGAGGGAATGTGATACCTCCAGCTTTGTCATTGTTTTTTTCTTTTTTTTTTTTTCTCCTTCATGACTGTTTTGGTAATTCTGGGTCTTTTGTGGCTCCATATTAATGTTAGTGCTATTTCTTCTGTAAAAAAAAAAATCATGACTATTTTGATAGGAATTGTACTAAATCAGCAGATTGTTTTGGGATAGGATGAACATTTTAAATATGTTAATTATTTTAATCATGGAACATGAGATATGCTTCCATTTATTTGTATCATCATCAATTTCCTTTAACCATGTTTTATAGTTTAATAGATATTTCATCTCTTGATTAAGTTTATTCCTAGGTATTTAACCCTTTTTGATGTGACTTTAAATACATTGTTGTTGTTTTTTCTTAGTTTTTGATTTTCTGAAGTTTCATTTATTAGTGTATAGAAAAGAAACAGACTTGTGCATATCAATTTTGCATTCTGCAACATTATGGAATTTATTTACTCTTTTATTTTTCATGGAAACTTTAGGATATTCTACATGCAGTATCACATTGTCTGCAGATGAGGATAGTTTTACTTCTTCCTTTCCAGTTTGGATGCTACTTGTTTATGTTTCTTATTTGATTGCTGTGGAAAGGACGTCTCAGTTCAGTTTAGTTCAGTCACTCAGTTGTGTCCAACTCATTGCGACCCCATGAATCACAGCACTCCAGGCCTCCCTGTCCATCACGAGCTCCTGGAATTTACTTAAACTCAAGTTCATCGAGTCAGTGATTCCATCCAGCCATCTCATCCTCTGTGTCCCCTTCTCCTCCTGCCCCCAATCCCTCCCAGCATCAGGGTCTTTTCCAATGAGTCAAATCTTAGCATGAAGTGGCCAAAGTATTGGAGTTTCAGCTTCAGCATCAGTCCTTCCAATGAATACCCAGGACTGATCTCCTTTAGGATGGACTGGTTGGATCTCCTTGCAGTCCAAGGGACTCTCAAGAGTCTTCTATAACACCACAGCTCAAAAGCATCAGTTCTTCGGTGCTCAGCTTTCTTCACCGTCCAACTCTCACATCCATACATGACCCCTGGAAAAACCATAGCCTTGACTAGAGGGACCTTTGTTGGCAAAGTAATGTCTCGCTTTTTAATATGCTATCTAGGTTGGTCATAACTTTCCTTCCAAGGAGTACGTGGCTTTTAATTTCATGGCTCCAATCACAATCTGCAGTGATTTTGGAGCCCCCAAAAATAAAGTCGGACCCTGTTTCCACTGTTTCCCTATCTATTTCCCATGAAGTGATGGGACCAGATGCCATGATCTTAGTTTTCTGAATGATGAGCTTTAAGCTAACTTTTTCACTCTCCTCTTTCACTTTCATCAAGAGGCTTTTTAGTTCCTCTTCACTTTCTGCCATAAGGGTGGTGTCATCTGCATATCTGAGGTTATTGATATTTCTTCTGGCAATCTTAATTCCAGCTTGTGCTTCTTCCAGCCCAGCGTTTCTCATGACTTACTCTGCATATAAGTTAAATAAGCAGGGTGACAATACACAACCTTGATGTACTCCTTTTCCTATTTGGACCCAGTCTGTTGTTCCATGTCCACTTCTAACTGTTACTTCTTGACCTGCATATAGGTTTCTCAAGAGGCAGGTCAGGTGGTTTGGTATTCCCATCTCTAATACTTGTTAAATAGAACTGACAAGATGGTACATCTATTTCTTGTTCCTGATTTTAGACGAAAAGTTTTCCACTTTTCATTATTGAGCATGAGCATTATGTTAGCTGTAGGTTTATCATGAATGATATTATTATTACCTTAGAATATGTTCCCTTTTTTAAAAAAAAATTATTTTATTTTATTTTATTTTTTATTATTATTATTATTATTTTTTTCCAGTGGGTTTTGTTATACATTGATATGAATCAGCCATGGATTTACATGTATTCCCAATCCCGATCCCCCCTCCCACCTCCCTCTCCACCCGATTCCTCTGGCTCTTCCCAGTGCACCAGGCCGAAGCACTTGTCTCATGCATCCCACCTGGGCTGGTGATCTGTTTCACCATAGATGATATACATGCTGTTCTTTTGAAATATCCCACCCTCACATTCTCCCACAGAGTTCAAAACTCTGTTCTGTATTTCTGTGTCTCTTTTTCTGTTTTGCATATAGGGTTATCATTATCACCTTTCTAAATTCCATATATATGTGTTAGTATGCTGTAATGTTCTTTATCTTTCTGGCTTACTTCACTCTGTATAATGGGCTCCAGTTTCATCCATCTCATTAGAACTGGTTCAAATGAATTCTTTTTAATGGCTGAGTAATATTCCATGGTGTATATGTACCACAGCTTCCTTATCCACTCATCTGCTGATGGGCATCTAGGTTGCTTCCATGTCCTGGCTATTATAAACAGTGCTGCGATGAACATTGGGGTGCACGTGTCTCTTTCAGATCTGGTTTCCTCAGTGTGTATGCCCAGAAGTGGGATTGCTGGGTCATATGGCAGTTCTATTTCCAGTTTTTTAAGAAATCTCCACACTGTTTTCCATAGCGGCTGTACTAGTTTGCATTCCCACCAACAGTGTAAGAGGGTTCCCTTTTCTCCACACCCTCTCCAGCATTTATTGCTTGTAGACTTTTGGATAGCAGCCATCCTGACTGGCGTGTAATGGTACCTCATTGTGGTTTTGATTTGCATTTCTCTAATAATGAGTGAAACCTCTTTAACAAGTGTGCTGGGAAAACTGGTCAACCACTTGTAAAAGAATGAAACTAGAACACTTTCTAACACCATACACAAAAATAAACTCAAAATGGATTAAAGATCTAAATGTAAGACCAGAAACTATAAAACTCCTAGAGGAGAACATAGGCAAAACACTCTCCGACATAAATCACAGCAAGATCCTCTATGACCCACCTCCCAGAATATTGGAAATAAAAGCAAAAATAAACAAATGGGACCTAATGAAACTTAAAAGCTTTTGCACTACAAAGGAAACTATAAGTAAGGTGAAAAGACAGCCCTCAGATTGGGAGAAAATAATAGCAAATGAAGAAACAGACAAAGGATTAATCTCAAAAATATACAAGCAACTCCTGCAGCTCAATTCCAGAAAAATTAATGACCCAATAAAAAAATGGGCCAAAGAACTAAACAGACATTTCTCCAAAGAAGACATTCAGATGGCTAACAAACACATGAAAAGATGCTCAGAATATGTTACCTTTAAATGAACTTTTATGAGTTTTTTTATGAATATAAGTTAAATGGCGTTAAATGCTTTTTCTGTATACACTGAGATGATTATTTGTTTTTATATATCTTTTCACTATTTTAGTGTATCACAGTGTTTGGTGAATATTGAATGATTCTTTCATCCATTTGATCATGAGGTGTAATACTTTTTATATATTGTTGGATTTGACTTGCTACTATTTTGTTGAGGAGTTTTGCATTTGCATTCATCAAAGATATTGGCCTGCAATTTTCTTTCTCTGTATCGTCTCTTTTTTTTTTTTTTGGCTTGTTTGTTTTTGTATCAGGTTTCCCTCACAAAATGAATATGTTCCATCTGTTTCATTTTTTATTAAATCTTCTTCACTTGTTTGGTAGAGTTTCCATGTGAATCGTCAAGTCAAGGACAATTTTTTGATGAGAATTTTTAATTACTAATTCAGTTTTATTACTAGTGGTCTGTCCAGCTTATCTGTTTCTTTCTGATTCAGTTTTGACAGTTTACATGTTTCTAAAAATTTGATAGTCATGCACTTGCTATCATTTTATTACTTGTTTTCCTCTTGCTTTTGCACTTCATCTCTGTTGATTTTTTTTTTCTTTATTTTGTTATTTCCTTTGTGGTTTGATGAGTTTTTGGTAGTATATTTGTGTTCCTTTCTCTCTAGTTTTTGTGTATCTAATGTAGAATTTTGATTTGTGGATACCATGGAATTTGCATATATTGACCTATTACTACTTCTACTTGTTTTAAAAAGGTAGTCATTTCCATTCAAACATATTCTGAAAAATATACATTTTTTTTTACTGCCCTCTCTCTCATTTTGTATTTTTATTTCTTGTTTTACATTTCATGTGTATCCGTTCACTGTTTATTGTAGTTCAAGTTGCTTGTACATTTTTTTTGTCTTTTAATATTCATACCAGTTTATTTAAATAGGCAATCTTTACTATTGAAATATTTTTCTTTTCTATAGATTCTTAATTCTCCTTATAACCTTTCTCTTTCTCTTAGATAAAACTCCATATTTCTTGTAAGATTGGTTTACTATTGATGAACTCTCTTAGTTCTTTATTCTCTTATCAGTTCTGCATCTCTTCTCTCCTTCAACTTTAAATAATAACTCACCTGGTAGCATGTCCTATGGTGCATGTTTTTCCCTTTCATCACTTTGAATATATCAAGGCATTTTTCTGGCCTGCAAAGTTTCTTATGATTTTTCAAAGATCTTTGCAAAGTCAGCCAATAGCCTTATGGGAGCCCCCTTGGATATAATACTATTTTTCATTTGCTATCTTTAGAATTCTCTATATTTAAACTTTGCCTTTTTAATTATAATATTTCTTAGTGTGGGTCTGTTTCAGTTCATCTTGTTTGAGTCCCTCTGTGTTTCCTGTACCTGAATGTCTGTTTTCTTCTTCAAGTTTGAAAATTTTATGTCTATACTTTTTTTTTCATTTATTTTTATTAGTTAGTGGCTAATTACTTTACAATATTGTAGTGGGTTTTGTCATACATTGACATGATATACTTTTATCAAATACATTTTCAATTCTCTTCTCTCTTTCTTCTCTTTCTGGGACTCCTAAAATATGAATTCTGATACAATTGATATTTTCCAAGAGATCTCTTAAACTATTCTAATATTTAATCGGTTTTCTTTTTGCTGTTCTGATTGAGATATTTCCATTACCCCATCTTCTAGATTGCATGTGTGTTCTATATCACCCAGTCTTCTATTAATTACTTCTAGCATTGTTTTTATTTTTGTTATTGTATTCTTCTGTTCTGACTTTTTATCTTTTAAACATATTTTATAGTTTCTTATTAAAATATGGCTGTGTTCATCTATTATTTATTTCAGTTAAGATTCTAATTCCTATGCTTTTAATTCTTTAGTAAATCATTTATATGTGTTTCATTCTTTATTCTTTATTCTCAATCTTTCAATGACAATAATTTCTCTGCCTTCTCATTTTGCTTAATTTTCTCTGCCTCTATGAATTGAAGTGAAATACTTATACATGGCAGTCTTGAAGGCGTATCCTTACAGGGGAGCTTCCATATATATTCTGAATGTGCCCAGTGACTGTGATGGTAGAACTGGATTTAATGTTAATGCAAGTCATTTACTCAGGGTTTGCTGGAAACTATCATCTTGAGAAGTGTTGGAGCCATAAAGGGAGGGGCCAGGAATCAGGCCGAATGTGAGGTAGAGTCTTCTCTTTGCTCACTAGTCACCACTGCCCTTTGGGGAGTGGGATTAGATCCAAAGTTTCTGGAGCAAGAGCCCTGAGGGGTGGTCTGAGCCGTCCCTCTAAGTGTGAACTCTCACCTGTCTCACTACTGGCACTCTTGCCCCAGAGGGGAGCAGCACTTTATGTGGGACTTTGTCTTCTCTTGGGGTGCATGCTGTGGTGGGCCTTCTTCAGATAGAGATTTGGGCTTTGTCTGCGCTCCTCAAAAGCTGTTTCGTGTCTGAGTCTCCTTTGTTCCTCAGAGTTGACTACACCTCTCAGCCGGTTATGTAGAGGACCCACGTGGCACATGGGCTTCGCATGGACTTTCTATGTGCATGTGGGCACACTGCAGTCTAGTCTCAGTCAGATATTAAAACTGCTTTTGGTGAGCTGTTTGGGTAAGCTCCAGCAATGGTTGTCCCTGCCTTGCACAGACACCATCCTGGACTCAGGTTGCCTCTGCATCCCATAGCCGAACTCCCTTTCTAGTGGTGGTACCCTTGCTCCAGTGTGGAACATCAGCATGGACTAAAGGGGCTTGGAGTTCTCACCTGACTCAAGCTGGAGTATGCACTAGAGTGGTCGTAGAAAACCAGGTAGCCACAGAAGCAGTCGTCAGTCTGCCCTCTCGACCCTGCCTTGAGAACAAGCCAGTATCCATGTGATTCTCATGAGTGGAATCTAGTCTTCCAAGAGCCCTCCTGTTAGGTCCAGCAGCCTCCAACTAGTCAAGGGAGCTTGTATTCTCTGTGTGGGACCCCAAGGCTCGAGTACCCCATATGTGGTTAAAAATAATCACTCCCCAGAGAGGGTTCCCATCTGTGTAATAACCCTATTCCCCTGGGTCCCCATCCAGGAGTACAATTACCAATACAATCACCTCTCTTCCTATCCTACTTGATTCCATATGGATCTTTCTTGCAGTCTTGGTTGTATAAGAGTTTTTAGGCCAGTTTCAAACTAGTTATCAGTGAGGATTGTTTTACATGTGGACATATTTTTGATGTATTTGTAAGGGGAAGTGATTTCCACATCTCTACTTGATCAGTCTTGGTTGATCTCCCTACAGTCTTTGTTTTTGAAAATAAGTCAGAAAAATTTTAAATTCAGCTGTTCCTGTAGTTATATAGCTTTTGTGTATATTATCCTTGAGCATCAGTGATGATGGTAATATTTACTTAAAAGTAAGATACAGTCCAATATATATTTGCATGCATAGCATAATGGTTAGGATTATTAGGGCTGGCAAAATACTTCTCAGTTTCAAATTCTTTCCCCACTCCTTAACTGTGTGGCTTCAGGCACATTGTGCAGCTTGTCTGTGTCCTTGGTTCTTTATCAGTAAAACTGGGATATTGATTGGGCTTGCCTCATAAGATTATTGTAAAAGTTAAATGAACTAACCAATGGGATATATTTAAAACAATTTCTGACACCTATGCAGAAATCACTCAATAGATATTAGCTGTTATTATGCCCTTATGGAAAAGGCCATTTATTTATGCTCTGCCTAGATTACTACTTAATATTTGATGATTGATATTAGTGCTTTGTTGCATGTTTTATATTCCATAACTTAATGATGCTTATATTTGAAAAAAATCGGAAGACACTTTTTGAGCAGTGTCCTTTGAGTTCATTCTGCTTTACCTGGCATAGCTTTTACCATTTACATATTCATTCCACCACAATTTACTTATTTTTTTTTTTACCAGCTTGTTTATGCCAGTTTTACTATAATTAAAAAAGCAAATGCTAGCACTGAAACCTTGTGACAATAACATGCTAAAAAAAAATTGCTAACCATTGAATTTCTGCTTATATCTTTTCAATTTGTCCCCAAATAAAACTTTAAAGTAAAACATAATTGAATATTCTCTCATTATTCTGAAAATGTTCCAGAAAATTCACTCTTAAAAATATTCCTGGAGGAACTTCTGCTTTGAAATTTTTATACAATCCCTTAATCCTCTTCTATAGAAAGTAAGGAGGGACATCTTTTCCTAGGTGCACGCTAACTCACTTTAGTCTTGTCCGACACTTTGCAACCCTATGGACTATAGGCTGCTAGGCTGCTCTGTCCATGGGATTCTCCAGGTAAGAATACTGGAGTGGGTTGCCATTTGTTTCTCCATGGATTTTTTCTTATAATTAAGCTTTAGGAACTGTGGGGCAATGGAATATTGCTCAGCCACACAAAGGACCAAAATTATGCCATTTGCAGAGATGTGGATGGACCTAGAGACTGTCATACAGGGTGGAGTAAGTCAGAAAGAGACAAAAATAGATATTGTATATTAATGCATATATGTGGAATCTAGAAAAAATGTTCTTACGAATTTGCAAAGCAAAAGTAGAGACACAAATGTAGAGAACAAATGCATGGACACCAAGTAGAGAAAGCGGGAGTGGGACAAATTGGGAGATTGAGGTTGACTTAGATACACCACTACGTAAAAAAAAAAAAAAAGATAACTAATGAAAACCTACTGTCTAGCACAGGGAACCTCTACTCAATGCTCTGTGTTGATGTAAGTGGAAAGGAAATCCAAAAAGAGGGGATATATATATATATGATTCGCTATGTTGTACAACAGAAACTAACACAAACTGTAAAGCAATTCTACTCCAATAAAAATTTAAAAAATAAATAAATAAAGAGCTGAGGTAAAGACAGATTCACCATATACTTTCTACATAGTGGAGTAATCTTATATAAATACACAATTATCTTCTCCTAAATACAGTGGCATACAATAGCAGAAGGTAATGTGGATAATAAGCTTGTGCATATTAAAGTCTAAATCACAGCTAACGCTGTGTTCATTATTTTATCACAACTGTGTTAGCCAATATCTCCATTTCAGTCAGTATTACATACATGAAGTAAATTCTATATTCTCAAATAGAATATTCTCAAAATGAAGTCTGTCTTTTGTACAGACTGCATCACATATTTCTTTTTAGAACTAGAAAGGTCGACTTAAATATTTGTGTGCTTTACCTGTTTCAACTTTTTCCACCCAAAAAATTCATTTTACAAACTCATCTTCAAAAATCTTCATTTCAAATCTTGCAAGATAAAATTCTCTAGACCTTAATAGTCAAATTAATTTCTTTGCAATTACAGTCACAGATTTTTAGTTGTTTTTTTTTTTTTTTTTTCTCCCTATCCATCAGACCAGTGGTTCTTTCAAACTTCAGCTATCTGAGAAATATTTAGAGGGCTTGTAAACACAAGTGATTGTGATTCCCTCTAGAAGTTTGTTATCAGTACATACAAACCAGTAGAATAAGGCATGATAATTTACATGTGTATCAGCTTTCCATGAAATACTGTTGTAAATACTGGAGACCACACTTTGAGAACTATCACGGTAAACCAAATGTTGCAACCACTCTCGCTTGTGAATGGCCATTGTTCTCACTCTTTTGGACTTAAGGTGCTTTAACAAATTAAAAAAAAAAAAAAAAAATCTTTTGACAGATGTGTTCCTACCGAAATTTTCAGTGTTGTAATTTCAAAGTCAACACTGTAAATATCATTGGTCATTAGGGCTACAGAGAGTACCATCCACAAATTAGAGAAGTAGGAAAAGTGATTTTAATTTTTTTTGTGGCAATTATTGGATTATTTTAAAATATTCATAGGCAAAATAGAAATCTTCCAGTACTTTGTAGCTTATTAGTAAGTTGAATTATTTTTAAATGACTATTTAAGAATGTATTCTAGAATATTTCATTCATTTCTAAAATCAATGAGACGTTCATGATTTTTTTTTTTATTCTTTTCTGCTTTATACAGCAAAATTGATGCTTTTAACGTGTCTTTGATGTATAAAATGCCCTCACATGTGTGACTGTGTGAAAATGAAATGAAAATCGCTCAGTCATGTCTGACTCTTTGGGACCCCATGGCCTGTATTATACAGTCCATGGAATTCTTTAGGCCAGAATACTGCAGTGGGTAGCCTTTCCCTTCTCCAGGGGATATTCCCAACCCAGGGACTGAACCCAGGTCTCCCTCACTGCAAGTGGTTTCTTTACCAGCTGAACCACAAGAGAAGACTTTGTGGATCACCAAAAACTGGAAAGTTCTTAAGGACACTTGACCTTCCTCTTGAGAAATCTGTATGCAGGTCAGGAAGCAACAGTTAGAACTGGACATGGAACAAAAGACTGGTTCCAAATTGGGAAAGGAGTATGTCAAGGCTGTATATTGTCACACTGTTTATTTAACTTATATACAAAGTACATCATGTGAACGGATGAAGCACAAGCTAGAATCAAGATTGCCAGGAAAAATGTCAATAACCTCAGATATGCAGAAGACACCACTCATGGCAGAAAGAGAAGAAGAATTAAAGAGCCGCTTAAGGAAGTGAAATAGGAGAGTGAAAAAGTTGGCTTAAAACTCAACATTCAGAAAACTAAGATCATGGCATCTGATTCCATCACTTTATGGCAAATAGATGGGGAAACAGTGACAGATTTTTTTTTTTTTTTTTTTGCTCCAAAAATCATGGCAGATGGTGATTGCAGCCATTAAATTAAAAGACGCTTACTCCTTGGAAGAAAAGTTATGACCAAACTAGACAGAATATTAAAAACAGAGACATTACTTTGCCAAAAAAGGTTTGTCTAATCAAGGCTATGTTTTTTTTCCAGTAGTCATGTATGGATGTGAGAGTTGGACCATAAAGAAAACTGAGTACTGAAGAATTGATGCTTTTGAACTGTGTTGTTGGAGAAGACTCTTGAGACTCCCTTGGATTGCAAGGAGATCCAAACAGTCCATCCTAAAGGAAATCAGTCCTAAATATTCATCAGAAGGACTGATGTTGAAAGTGAAATTACAATACTATGACCACCTGATGTGAAGGACTGACTCATTTGAAAAGACTTTGATGCTGGGAAAGATTGAAGACAGGAGAAGAAGGGGACGACAGAGGATGAGATGGTTGGAAGGCATCACCGACCCAATGGACATAAGTTTGACTTATCTCCAGGAGTTGGTGATGGACAGGGAGGCCTGGCATGCTGCAGTCAATGGGTTAGAAAAGAGTCGGACAAGACTGAGAACTGAACTGAACTGAATATGTGTGAAGGTCTGTGAAGATTTTAAAGTCTTTTGGACATCAGAACTTCCTCTTCAATGCAAAAGAGAATGAAAAAAGTAGAAATTTTATTTATTTATATTTCTGAAAAGTGTCTTTTCTATCATAAAGATTTGATAGTAAAAAGACTATTATAGTACTCAAAGGCTCAGTTAATGACTGTATGTAAAAATGTAACTATTTCAATGTAGACTGTAAGATGGAATAAATAGAAGGGGACATCAGTAAAAATAAACATCATCTCCCTTCATTGACTGAACTGCATGATTTGTGCATTCCTTTGTCGATGGACATTTAGGCTGTTTCCACGTCTTGGCCATTGTAACTGTGCTGCAATGAATATTGGGGTACATGTGTTTTTTCAGGCCATGTTTTTCTCTGGATATATGCCCAGGAATGGGATTGTAGGGTCATATGGTAGCCTGTAGTTGAGTCCTGTGGTCACTTAGCTGGAGGTCTGGAATGTGGTGATCTCATAGCTTTGAGAGTGTAGGCACCAGTGAGAAAACAGAATGTCCATTGGGCAATTTGGTCAGTCTCACGGGTCACTGTGATTCTTTTCTTTGTTTATGAGGTCAACATAATAAGCCATCTTAGCAATGAGTCCTTACGTGGGCTTTTTGATTTAGGAAAAGGGCCGAATGTCAATCTTCAGTACCTACTTCTTGTGGGACAGGGGTGTCATGGGGGTGAGATAAGAAAAGGCTGGAATGTGAGTCAAAGGGAGTTGTATGGGGTAGAAGTTTTTGATAATTTGAGCGAGTTAGAAGTAGCTTATGAATAATTCGGTTGGTGAAGACTTGTAAGTGATTCTGAAGAAAATTTGAAAAAAGACACATTAAACATGGACTGAAAGTTAAAATAAGGGTAAGTAGAAGGAGAGAGCCTAGAAAAGGTAGGACCCAGGGTATCCAATTCCAATTGTTTAACCAAATTTCCCATGAATTACTGAGTTGTTGACATATTTTTGAGGCCCTGTTTGTCAGATTTCTTGCTACTTCTTTTATAACACCTGACTTATTGGTGTAGAAGCAATCAATAGGCTTCCTCCAAAAATGGGCATAGGCCTCCTTTTTCTGCTGTGAGGAGGTCTAATCTTCTGTTTTGGAGCACCACAGCTGCCAGAGAATCTAGCTAGTTTTCGATAGTGATAAGGCTGATAGCTATTTCTTCTAGGCTATCAGTGAGGCCTTTAGAAAGATTTTGATAGTAATTTAAAGAAGCTCTGAGTCCTGTGACCCCTGTCCCAATCCCAGCCATTATTCCTAAACTGATTAATAGAGGAATGAATTGAATTGCCCGTCTGGGTTGGTTATGAGTTAGTGGGATAGGGAGGGTCTGATTCTTAGGAGGAATAGAAATATCTGGGACCAGATATACCAGGGTGCATGTCCCCATCCAGTTAGTGGAAGAACATAAATAGGTGGTGGTTCCACATAAGAAAAACATTCCAGGAATAAAAAGACAGCAGCTGAATTCAATAGCAAATAGGAGTCTTTCTGGGAACTTGTTAGTAGTCTCTGAAACTGACAAAGAACTCGCCAGTGTAGACACTATAAGAGGAGTATTTACATCATATGGAGAAGGGAGTCTCCCTGAGAAAATAAGAGAATGCCCCACAGTTCAAGAGATATGATAGATGGATCGGCTGAAAGGGAAGGAGAGATGTGAAGTGTGACTACAGAGGTGTGGTGGTATAGTTCCTAGTTGGGGGTAAGAATTGTTTATAGAGTTTTGTCAGGAAAAACAAAAAGGAGCCTGTTGTAGATGATTGTCAGAGGTGGTGTGTCCTCCTATAGCTGGTCCTTTATGAGTAGAAGTGAGATCCAGAAGGAGGGAGGTCAGTGTCTTGTCAGGATTGTGAATTTGATCAATTGAATATAAATAATGTATGTATAATAAAAAGAGAGATTCTCCTCTATATGTGACAAAGAGAAGTGTTTGTATGAGTCCATTTACCTGTGGAGATGGGGAGTGCTGGTCTTCTGGGCGAGGAGGTGGATAAGCAAATCCAACAATCACTGGTCAGGGTTGGGTTTCAGGTATTCAGTAATTGATGGGTCAGAGTTTTGAATAGGTAGGCAAGGTTTGTGACAGGCTGACTTATAAGTAGAGTATTAATGTGAAGTCTGGACTGTAAAAGAAGAGGGAGAAAGAGTAAAATCATGATGTGATGTCTCATGTCTAAGGGGAGAAAATGATAAAAATAAGAATCCAGGTGTAGAAGTAAATTTGGGTTGGTGTGAACTCTATGAAATCTCCCTGGAGCCAAAGATCTGTTATAAAGTCAAGGAGTAAAGGGAGATCAGTAACAGTGGTGTTTCCAGGAAGGTAAGGACTTGTATTACTATGTGAAGGAAAGTGGATAATGAATTCATCTAGGCTGATCACAGTAAAAGGAGGACCATGCCCCCCAAAACAAGAACTATAGAGAAGTAGGTAAAACAGAGGGAAAGCTTTTGAATGATAGTCCACTGAGGGGGAGAAATAAACTCCTATTGTGAATAGAGTAAGTAGGGGAAACCTCAATTCAGTTAGTAACCAATACCATCTGTTTTTGTTTTACTTATCAATATTTGTGTATGGCTATTCTATTTCTTCAGGAATTTGATCCAGTCAAAGTCTGGTGTGTCCCAGAACAGTGCTGGTGTAGCAAGGAGCCTCCTAGTGGGACATGTTTCTTGGCAGAGATGGAGAGTCTTCTGGGGAGACTCTCCAGGAGAGTGGACTTAAATTAAAGTCCACTTTAATCTAGAGAAATGAAACCAAAAGGAATGACCTGCCAGTTTAGCAGCTGTTGGTGTGGTTAGAACAACCTCAAATGGACCAGTCCATCGAGGCTGGAGATCCTTAAGGTATAAGGTTTTAAGCAGGACTCGACCCCCAGGTATGAGTGTTAAGTCAGTTGAATTTGTTTGATAAGGCTTTGGGAGAGAGTAACCTGCATGTTCTCTCCTGAGGTATGTAATAAGGTTAAGGGTAGGAAGATAATCTCCCAGCAAGGGGCTTACAGGAGGGAACTGACCAAGAGAAAATGGTGTCCCTACATGAGCTCTTTCCTACTGAGGAAAGAGGATGCTCGTGGAGTAGCCCTAGTGTGACCCAAAGTCATGGGAACAAGTTCGGTCCATGGTCTTTGTAGTTCTAGAGAGAGTTTGGTTAGCTGCATCTTGAGAATATAATTTGCTTTTTCTACTTTTCCTGAGAATTGAGTCCATAAAGGATATGTAGTTTCCAGGTTATGCCAAAGAGTTGGGCTACCTGTTGA
Source organism: Cervus canadensis (assembly GCF_019320065.1). Lineage (NCBI taxonomy): Eukaryota > Metazoa > Chordata > Mammalia > Artiodactyla > Cervidae > Cervus > Cervus canadensis. The sequence continues at coordinate 17,340,315 of NC_057405.1, forward strand.
GTGATTTGGGAGATAAAAGCTGTCTCATTATCAGATTTGAGAGAGAGAGGGAGGCCAAAGTGAGGGATGATTTCTCGTATAAGAAATTGTTAGCTCTGAGGAAGTTTCTGATATCATAGGTAAAGCCTCAACTCACCCTGAAAAAGTGCCCACTAGAGTGAGCATGAGTATTATTTCTTGCGTTAGAGGCATGCCAGTGAAGTGAACTTGCCAGTCCTCTCCTGGGATATGTCCTGGAGCCTGATGTGTTGGGAATGAGGGAGTAGGCTTTAGGGCTCCAGATTGATTATATTCTTTGCAGCCAAAGATGGAGAAGCTCTAAACAGTCAACAAAAACAACACCTGGAGCTGACTGTGGCTCAGATCATGAACTCCTTATTGTCAAATTCAGACTTAAACTGAAGAGAGTAGGAATAACCACTAGACCATTCAGGTATGACCTAAATCAAATCCCTTATGAATATACAGTGGAAGTAAGAAATAGATTTAAGGGACTAGATCTGATAGACAGAGAGCCTGATGAACTATGGACGGAGGTTCGTGACATTGTACAGGAGACAGGGATCAAGACCATCCCCATGGAAAAGAAATGCAAAAAGGCAAAATGGTTATCTGAGGAGGCCTTACAAATAGCTGTGAAAAAAGGAGAAGCAAAAAGCATAGGAGAAAAGGAAAGATATTCCCATTTGAATGCAGAGTTCCAGAGAATAGCAAGGAGAGATAAGAAAGCCTTCCTCAGTGATCCATGCAAAGAAATAGAGAAAAACAACAGAATGGTAAAGACTAGAGATCTCTTCAAGAAAATTAGAGATACCAAGGGGACATTTCATGCAAAAATGGACTCAATAAAGGCAGAAATGGTATGGACCTAACTGAAGCAGAGATATTAAGAAGAGGTGGCAAGAATACACAGAAGAACTGCACAAAGAAGATCTTCATGACCCAGATAATCACAACGGTGTGATCACTCACCTAGAACCAGGCATCTTGGAATGTGAAGTCAAATGGGCCTTAGAAAGCATCACTACAAACAAAGCTAGTGGATGTGATGGAATTCCAGTTGAGCTATTTCAAATCCTGAAAGATGATGTTGGGAAAATGCTGCATTCAGTATGCCAGCAAATTTGGAAAAGTCAGCAGTGGCCACAGGACTGGAAAAGGTCAGTTTTCATTCCAATCCCTAAGAAAGGCAATCCCAAAGAATGCTCAAACTACAGCACAATTGCACTCATCTCACATGCTAGTAAGGTAATCCTCAAAATTCTCCAAGCCAGGCTTCAGCAATACGTGAACCGAGAACGTCCAGATGTTCAAGTTGGTTTTAGAAAAGGCAGAGGAACCAGAGATCAAATTGCCAATAACCGCTGGATCATTGAAAAAGCAAGAGAGTTCCAGAAAAACATCTATTTCTGCTTTGTTGACTATGCCAAAGCCTTGACTGTGTGGATCACAATAAACCGTGGAAAATTCTGAAGGAGGTGGGAATACCAGACCACCTGACCTGCCTTTTGAGAAACCTGTATGCAGGTCAGAAACCAACAGTTAGAACTGGACATGGAACAACAGACTGGTTCCAAATAGGAAAAGGAGTACATCAAGGCTGTATATTGTCACCCTGCTTATTTAACTTCTATGCAGAGTACACCATGAGAAAGTCAGGCTGGAAGAAGAACAAGCTGGAATTAAGATTGCCGGGAGAAATATCAATAACCTCAGATATGCAGATGACACCATCCTTATGGCAGAAAGTGAAGAGGAACTAAAGAGCCTCTTGATAAAAGTGAAAGAGGAGAGTTAAAAAGTTGGCTTAAGGCTCAACATTCAGAAAACTAAGATCATGGCATCTGGTCCCGTCACCTCATGGGAAATAGATGGGGAGACAGTGGAAACAGTGTCAGACTTTATTTTTTGGGGGGTTCCAAAATCACTGCAGATGGTGACTGCAGCCATGAAATTAAAAGACAATTACTCCTTGGAAGGGAAGTGATTACCAACCTAGATAGAATATTAATAAGCAAGACATTACCTTGCCAAAAAATGTCCATCTGGTCAAGGCTATGGTTTTTCCGGTGGTCATGTAGGGATGTGAGAGTTGGACTGTGAAGAAAGCTGAGCACTGAAAAATTGATGCTTTTGAACTGTGGTGTTGGAGAAGACTCTTGAGGTCCCTTGGACTGCAAGGAGATCCAACCAGTCCATCCTGAAGGAGATCAGTCCTGGGTGTTCATTGGAAGGACTGATGCTGAAGCTGAAACTCCAATACTTTGGCCACTTCATGCTAAGATTTGACTCATTGGAAAAGACCCTGATGCTGGGAGGGATTGGGGACAGGAGGAGAAGGGGACGACAGAGGATGAGATGGCTGGATGGCATCACCGACTCGATGGGCATGAGTTTGTGTGAACTCTGGGAGTTTGTGATGAACAGGGACACCTGACGTGCTGTGATTCATGGGGTCGCAAAGAGTCAGACACGACTGGGTGACTGAACTGAGGAGCAGATAATGCAAGAGTGAGTGCTTTGTTGTAGGAGTGAAAGAAGTTTAGGATAGGTGATAAGAGGTCTTAAGAGATGATAAAGAAGTTTAGTGCCTAGATACAGGGCCTGATAAATTTCTGTGAGAATATGTGTGGCCTAAGATTGGGGAAGGACGTAGAGGCCCTGTTTTTATAAATAATCTCCTTGCAGTTGTGCCTCCTCTCGTAACAATCTTGTTTTTTCTTTTGGGGGGGGGGGTAAAAGGGCTTTATGTTGAGGATTACTATACTATACATTGTTGAGCTGATGATTGGAGTGAGGCTTGCTTTGCTTCTCTGCGTCACGGTTGCCCCGTGAAATGGGGTCTGAGACCACCTGGTAATCTTGGCAATGTATGATGCCTACTTTACTTGGCATGTTAGCTATTTTTCAAAGTTGGAGTATAAGCGGGTCATTAGTTATGGGAGAGCCTTTCGTAGATAGGAGCCCTCATTCATTCCAGACGGCAGCATGTGAGTGTATGATGTGGAAAATATATTTAGAATCTGTGTATGTGTTTGCTCTTTTGTTAGCTGTGAGGGTAAGTGCTCTAATTAGTGCAATAATTTCTGCCTTTTGGGAAGAGGTTCCCAAGGGGAGAGGTTGGGATTCAATAACTGTAGTGTCAGAGAAAGTTGCATATCCAAGTACCTTTTTTTCTTTCTGATGTCATAAAGAAGCTGCCATCAATATACCGTGTAAAATCAGGGTTATTTAAGGGGTTGAGGGAATATTAGAGAAATGGGGCATCAGGTCTTCGATTGCCTCTTCACAAGTATGGATGGGGGGCTCAGAAAAATTAGGGGTAAGGGTTGTGGGGTTGAGAGTAGGACAATATTCAAAGGAGAACTCAGGAGATTCGAGAAGGGTGACATGAATTAGTTGGATGCATGAAGGAGATACAAGGGTCATGGGTATGTGAGAAAGTAAGCCCTTAAAGTCATGTGGTGAATGAATGACAGTTTTTTTTACTTTCCTGAGCTAGGAGGGCAGTTGCTGCCAGAGCACGGTGGCAGGCTGGCCGTCCTCAGAGTGTGGGATCTAATTACTTTGATAAATAGATAAGTGACAGGGGTGAAGGAGGGGCCCTGATTTTGTCCCAAAACTCCTAGGGCAATTTTGTGTCTCTCAGTAGTGTGGAGTATAAGGGGATGAGAAAGGTCAGGAAGTGTCAGAGCTGGGACTGAGAGAATGGCTTGCTTAAGGGTGCTAAAGGCTGAACGGATATTTGGTTTTAGCTCTAGGGGTTCTGAAAGACCTCCTTGTGTGGTGTGATATAGGGGTTGTACCAAGAAGGTGAAATTAGGAACATAGAGGTGTAGATATCCAGCTAACCCCTAGAAGGACAGGGTCTATGCTTTGATGTAGGGAATGGTAGGGTGAATATAAGGGACTTTCTATCAGTAGTAATATATATTTTGTTGGTGTTAAAAGGACTCTGAGATGGGTGACTCTAGGAACAGAGAGATGAAACTTGGTGGAAGAGACTCGATAGACTTGATTAGCTCGAAAATTGGGGAGCTGTATAGTGTGTTGTTGAAAGAGTGTAAGCAAAGGGCTACAAAGGAGATCATCCACATATTGGAGGACAGTACTCAGAGTAAGGTCAAAAGAAGTTAGGTCTGATGCTAGAGCTTGGCCAAAGAAATGAGGGCTATCACAAAAGCCTTGTGGGAGGACTGCCCATGTCAGCTGTTGGGAGCAATGATTGTCTGGATCAGTCCAGGTAAAGGCAAAGAGGTCTTTAGATTCTGGGTGTAAAGGGATAGTAAAGAAGGCATCCTTGAGGTCTAGAACAGTGAAGTGGGTAGTGGAAGAAGGACTGAGAGAGAGAAGAGCATAGGGATTTGGAACTACTGGGTATATGGGGATAACAGCTGCATTGATAAGTCTCAGGTCCTAGACCAGGTGATAGGAGTCATTTGGCTTTTTGACAGATAAGATAGGGGTGTTATAGGGAGAGTAGGTTGGGTGCAAGAGGCCCTGACATAGGATTTAGTGACAGTAGGTTTTAACCCTTGTCGATGGGTATTGTTGTTGACTGGGGGATTTAGAGGGGTCTTTAAGATGGATATGAACTGGAGCATGGTAAGAGGCAACAGATGAGTTGTCTGTATCCCAAACTATGGAGTTTACAGACAAGGAAGGTAATGGGGTGGAGGAAGAAGATGTGGGGTTGAAGAGCAGTAAACAGGCTAGATCAGAGGGTGGACTTGGTATAGTAATAGAGGCTCTGAATTTTGAGGGATGGTTTCTCCCAAGAATAGGAGTGGAGCATTTTGGGAGTATGAGAAAATAATGGGAAAATAAAGTATCTTGAAGTGTGCTAGGTAGAGGCTCAGTCATTCGTGGTGTAGATATTAAACTGTCAACCCCCACAGCAGAGACCTGAGAGTCCTTGGTTTTCGGGAGTAGGCGGCTTAGCAGAATAAGTGGTCCCTGTGTCGATGAGAAAGGAGATCGGCTTACCTGCCACGGTAAGTTACCCCAGGTCCCATAGAGGTGATGAGAGTCAGGGCCTGGGGCCCTGGGTACCTTCAGTCTTCAATGGTCAATCTGATGAGGCTGCACAGAGCTGAGTCAGAGGACTCCTTCTAAAGACCAGAAGGGGATGTCCAGATCCCTAGAGGGGGATTTGGGCAGTCTACCTTCTCATGTCCCTTTATGCCACAGCTGGGACATGGACCTGGAGGGGGCCCAGTGGCCTTCTTTGCCACATTTGAAGCAGAACCCAGGTGGTTTGCTTTCTTTGTTGGTTGATGGAGGCTTGTAGCCATGTAGGGCAGTGACTAAAAGGGTGGTATTTAGCCTGATCTCACTGTGCCTTCTCTAGCTTTACCTATTCTTCCTGGTTATTGAAAATCTTAAAGGCTAAATTTACAAGGTCTTGTTGGGAGTTTGAGGGCCTTTTTCTGGCTTTTTAGCTTCTTCCGGATATCTGGGGATGATTGGGAGATAAAACGGTGCCCTCTGCTGAAGTGGGGTCTAATTTTGTATATTTTTGTAGGGCTTCCACTAACCTGGTTAGAAATTGTGCCAGGTTTTCATCTAGTCCTTAAGTTATTAGCTGGACCTTATCAAATTTGATAGCTTTATGCCCTGCCTTTTGAAGGCCCATGATGAGGCAAGCAACCATTGATTATGGGCTGCTCATCCAGGTCCCCCTGCCTGATAATCCCAGTTGGGATCATCTTGGAGGACAACATTTGTCCCTGTGGGCTTAGTGTTGTAAGTCCTGTGTATCTCATCAGCATGAGCCTGAGAGGCTTGCCATACTCGTTCCTTCTCTTCTGGGAGAAGAGTGGAGGAATATATGATGTAAATATCATGCCATGTTAAGTCATAAGACTGGGTAAGATACTTGAATTCTTTTTAATTATTTAATTAAGATATTTGAATTCTAAATAGTTATCAGGGTATGAGGAGAAGGAGTCAAGACACTTTTCAATCTGAGCTAGACTGATGAGGGAGAATGGGACATGAACCCTTCTGTCCCAGCTACTATCCATAAAGGGAGGAATGGAACAGGGAAAGGAGCAGGTCCCAATGTGAAGTTTCCTGTTTTAGAGTTGTTTGGGACCAGATACAGGGAGGGGATCTAGGGGGGTTAGGGTAAAGCCTTGGGACCCTTGGGGGCAGAGGGTGGGGCTGAAGTCTCAGAGCTTGCCTCCAGCACAGGCAGGAGTTGGGAGGGTGGGTGGGGGAGGAGGGTTGGGAGCTGCAGCAGTGACCTGTGCCTGAGAAGGAGGGAGGGAAGAGAGGGTATAAGGTGGAGGCTGTGGAACTGGATCTGGAGTGGCTGCAACGGGATTAGGAGCAATAAGGGGTAGACTGTGGTCTGAAGGGTCGAAGGAAAAAGAAAAATCTGAATAGAGATCAGGAGACTTTGTATTAGGAGAATGAGCCCCAGAGCGGGCTAAGAGTATCTGAGAAGTAGAACAGGGTTCTCAGAGAGAGGGTCAAAAGCGAAGAGCAAAGAAAGCCTGAACATGAGGGATTTCTAACCACTTGCCATTGGGGCAGCAGAAGTTATCAAGGTCCTGTAGAGTATTATAATTGAGAGAGTTCCGTTCTGGCCATTGGGACCTATTATAAAGTCTGCATTGTGGTCAGACAGTGTTAGAATAGTAAATAAGTCTTTTTGGTCTTATCTCCCCTTGGAAGTCCAAGGCTTTTAGGATTTGGAGAAGGCATCCTAAAGGAGGAGATTTTGGGGGCTGGGATTGAGAATGTCCTATTGCAGCTGAATAGGGAGGTTACACAAGGGCAAGAGAAAGTGAGGAGAAAGGACTGAGAGAAGGCATCCCCGTTCTCAGGACTTCCTCAGAGAGTAATAATAGTCTGCTTTGAAATGGGCATCCCCTATTTCAAATCAGATGGGGCACAAGACCGAGGGTACGAGGGCCCTGGGGATCCTCCTGCCTAGCACTAGGACTTGGAAAGGAAGTGAGCGAGAGAGAGTCTGAAAGAATGGGATTGCCCTTGTAACCAATGGATGAAATGTGGGCTGGTGTGGAAGTCAGTCCAGTAAGGCAAGTGGAGAGTCCTGTCCCAGAGCTCATTTCAGTTTCTGGGCAAGGTCCAAGGGAGGGGACCACCGGAGGTGGGCTCATGAGAGGAGCCCATCCAGTTGTGGTGTATCTTCCCTCCTGGATTTTGGCTCCAGAATGCATGGTGAATGCAGAGAAATGAGAGTGAGCTGGGCAGTCAGGCAAGAAAAGGGAAAATTATTAGTGGGAAACAAGTGGGTGACTAGCCCTTAAGGAGAACCAGTGTCCTCCCTTTCTTATGGGGTCTTTCTTATATCCTGCCAATTTCTTATATCCTTATATCCTTTCTTATATCCTGCCAAAAATTCTCTGAAGGAATGCTTAATTTTTACCCTGTAGTTGAGTCCTGTGGTCATGTAGCCAGAGGTCTGGAATCTGGTGGTCTCATAGCTTTGAGAAAGTATAGGACAGTGAGAAAACAGAATGTCCTTTGGGCAATTTGGTCATTCTCAAGGGCCACTGTGATTTTATTCTTTGTTTGTGAGGTCAACATAATAAGCTATCTTAAAAATGAGCCCCCATGTGGGCTCTATCAAGGTCAAGAAGCAACAGTTAGAACCAGACATGGAACAACAGTCAGTCAGTTCAGTCATTCAGTCATGTCCAACTTTTTGTGACCCCATGAACTGCAGCACGCCAGGCCTCCCTGTCCATCACCAACTCCCTGAGTTCACCCAAACCCATGTCCATTGAGTCAGTGATGCCATCCGACCATCTCATCCTCTGTCATCCCCTTCTCTGCCTGCCCTCAATCTTTCCCAGCATCAGGGTCTTTTCAAATGAGACTGGTTCCAAATTGGGAAAGAAGTACATCAAGGCTGTATATTGTCACCCTGCTTATTTAACTTTTATGCAGAGGACACCATGTGAAATGCTGGGCTGGATGAAACACAGGCTGGAATCAAGATTGCCAGGAAAATTACTAATAATCTCAGATGTGCAGATGACACCACCCTTATGGCAGACAGTGAAGAGGAACTAAAAAGCCTCTTGATGAAAGTGAAAGAGGACAGTGAAAAAACTGGCTTAAAACTCAACATTCAAAAAGCAAAGATCCTGTAATCCAGTCCCATTGCTTCATGGCAAATAGATGGGGAAACAATGGAAACAGTGAGAGACTTTATTTTGGGGGGCTCCAAAATCAGACGGTGATTGCAGCCATGAAATTAAAAGACAATTACTCCTTGGAAGAAAAGTATGTCCAACCTACACAGAATTTAAAAAAAAAACAGAGACATTGCTTTGCCAACAAAGGTCCATCTAGTCAAAGCTGTGGTTTTTCTAGTAATCATGGATGGATGTGAAAGTTGGACCATATAGAAACCTGAGCACTGAAGAATTGATGCTTTTGAACTGTGGTGTTGGAGAAGACTCTTGAGAGTCCCTTGGACTGCAAGGAGATCCAATCAGTCCATCCTGAAGGAGATCAGTCCTGGGTGTTCATTGGAAGGACTAATGTTGAAGCTGAAACTCCAATACTTTGGCCACCTGATGCGAAGAACTGAGTCATTGGAAAAGACCCTGATGCTGGAAAAGATTGAAGGCAGGAGGAAAAGGGGATGATAGAGGATGAGATGGTTGGATGGCATCACTGACTCAATGGACAAGCTTTGAGCAAGCTCCAGGAGTCAGTAATGGACTGGCAAACCTGGTCTCTGCAGTCCAGGGGTCGCAAAGAGTTGGACACGACTGAGCTACTGAACTGAAGTGATATGATCCCAACTATATGAAATTCTGGAAAAGACAAAAGTGTGAATGCAATGAAAAGATCATGGGTTTCCAAGGCTTAGGTGGAAGGTGGGGCTGAATAGGGTGAGCACATAGGATTATAGTGCAGTGACAATACAAGATATGATATTATTGGTGGATTTATGTAGATGTACATTTGTCTAAATCCATTAGGAAATACAACAGCAACATAGAGGCCTAATTTAAACTACGGCATTGGGGTAATAATGATTTGCCCCATAGGCTTATCATTTCCAACAACTGTATCTCTCTGGTGGGATATGTCAATAAGAGGGAGACTTCTCAAGAATAGGGTAGGGAGTACATGGGACCTCTCCCTGTCTAAATTTTGCTGTGAGCCTACAACTACTCTAAAAATGTATTTTGAATTAATCAATTAATTAATTTCAAAGTGATTTAAAGCAACACACTGCTAGATAAGGTATTATTAAATAGCAAAAATGTACAATTCACTATAAAAGTTGAAATCAAAGAAAGACATTTTGAGATAATTGGATAATCATGAAAGTATGAAAGATCAATATGGCAAGTACTTACACAAGAATATGTTACAAATGTGAATCCTGTTTGGATTTCAAAGTCTTTGAAAAATTATTATGTTTTATGATAATCTTTACCATTGAGGGATATCAGGGAGTATCCCACAAAATTTAAGGACTTTATTATATTTCCCTCATAATGCAGCAGGAAAAAATAAAGATCAACATTAGCCCCTAAAGGCTCAATCAAGACTCCAACAGTTGAGCAGAATTAGAAATTTATAACACAATTATGATGTGTACCTCATAGTTTAAATCAATATAACAAACAAATCTGTGTATGTATATTAATAAGCATGTACATTATAGTTATATGGGTATGTATATAGATACATAAGGAGACATATTTACATTTTTACCCTACATCATATGGCTGTATTGCTCAATTGTGCATAATTGATTTGCAAATATATCATAATAAAGTCACTAGCACAGCAGATTTCCTTTTTCTTGAAAAATGAAGAAAATATAAAAAGTATTAACAACATTTTCATCTGACTAAAGCAAACATTTTGTTATGTGAACTTCTCTATGCATGCTATCTTTGTCCTAAGTTGACATTAATTAGAAAACATATTATTTTTATGTCAGATCCAGACTACTGTCAGTTGGATACATACACATGTACAGAAGAAGACACAACTACACATCTCATAGCTCCCAAGGTGTCAAGGAAGGAAATTGCATATGAAACAAATAATATTAATCAATCCCTCCCTGGAATTCTTAAACACTACTCAATGGTAAACATTAAACAGAAATTTTATATTTTCTGTGTTTTTTCCCATTTGTTTCCATGGTCATGCCTATTATGATAATTCCAGGATGATAGCTATGAGCAGTATAATAGAATGAAGAGCAAAATTTAGTAGAAAACTTATAATACAAAATATAGCCATGCAATTTATCTAGTTTAGATATAGTCCATTCAATATTTCTCTCAACATTTTTGAAATATTGTGATTCCTCACTCTAGAATCATCTGGTCTCTTGTGAATCAGGAAACAATTTTATGTAGGAACAAATATAGCCAGTTGACAAAGTGCCATCCAGAGTCTCCTTTTTCATTCCTGATAGGCCAGTTTGACTAAATAAAGCAGAAGAATCAGAAGCAAAACAAAAGAATGACATTTTCTTTGGCGAGCAGAGACTGAAATTGAAGACACATCCTCCACAAAATCCCAATCTTCTGTATACTCCTTCAGACTTTCTACAAAAATGTCTGGTCTCCTCATTTCACATGCTCATTCCCCAGTGAAAAACAGGGGCTTAAATTCATGCCCCCTGGACCAGCTATTACCTTTGCCATCCTGAAATTTCAGCATGTATTTTAAGACTTCTAAAGGATTATCTCTTCATTCTTTCAATAAATACAACTTTTATTCTAGACTCAAAATCATTCTCAGGAAAATTAGTATGATAGAATATGGTTGTTTATCTGTAAGAAATAACCTTGTTAAAAAACAAAACAAGGTTTTTAGTTTAATGAGGAAAAACACTATTTGACTATATACTTATGTTTCAATACTCATTCTCTGCTTTTTTATCGGAAAGGTAATTTAAACAGTAAAGCCTAGAGAGTCGATTTGTCCATCACATTGTCATTCAAGCAAAACTTTCATATGCACACATTACACACATGGTTTGAGCCAGCACTTTTCAAAACCATTGTTGATCAGACTAACAAACTGAATTATTTAGTGTATAGATTGGTACCAAAAGAAGAAAAATAAGAAATATTGATCCTAAAAGTGCACTCCCATTTCCTTTATGCTTCAGTACATGGCAAGCTAAGGATTTATCATTGTATTGAAGGGGATTCAATGTAACAAAATAGAAACATAGCTATAGATTCCAAGAACAAATAGATGGTTGTCAGAGTGGAAGGGAAGTAGGAAAGATGAGAAATACATGAAGGAGATTAAGAGGTACAGACTTAACAAATGAGTCACAAATATGAAGTGTATAATGTGGGGAATTTGGTAAATAAATATGCAATATCTCTGTATGGTGATGTGTTAACTAGACTTAACTTATCATTTTGAAATGTACAGAAATATTCAAACACAGTGTTGTGTACAAGGGACTAATACAATGTTGTAACTCAACTACACTTCAATAAGAAGCAAAAACAATGTCATAGGAAAGAGATCAGATTTGTGGTTACCAAAAGCATGGATTGGACAAAGGCAGGATTGGATGAAGACAGTCAAAAAGTAAAAACTTCCAGTTACAACATAAATAGTACTATGGATGTAACATACAACACAATAAATATATTTAATACTGATGTATATGTAAGAGCTAAGAGAATAAATCCTGATTTCTCATCACAAAGAATTTTTTTTCCATTTATTTAATTTTGTATCTATATGACATGATGGATATTCACTAATCTTATTGTTATAATGATTTCATGATGTATGTAAGTCAAATTATTATGCTGTACACATTATACATATATAGTTCTATATAGCAGTTATATACTGATATGCAGTTATATACTGATATACAGTTATATAGCAGTTTAACTGTTATATAGCAGTTAAAACTGAAAGATAAACAAATGTATGTATAAATAACAAAATACAAGTGCACACACAAATGAATAAACATCTATCTGCCTACATGGCTCAAGCTGAACTCTGGAAATGTTTCATAAAAGTGGTAGGAGGACTGGGAAGTATTCAAGGATATCTAAACACTTTCTGGGAGATTAACCAGTTCTGAAAAGACTGGACAACTTGGACATCATGGAAGAGAGGTAAATAGGTTTTGTGATATATGGGGAAAATCTAACCTATAGATATTGTAACAGAAATATAATTACATAATCACATATTAAATGATTTTTGGAAATGGAGTTAGTCTTAGAAATCACATGACCTAATCCTTTTTATTTTATATTGATTTTTCACAACTTTATTGTGCAAAAATCTGGATATTTCATATATATGTAATTTGATAAGTTTGTATATATGAAAACACTTCATGAAACAAACCATCACCACAATCAAAGTAATAAGTATAGCACTCAACTCCAAAAATACAAAACTAAACAGAAGAGTCATTTAGGTTGATAACCATTTACTGTATCCAGAAGTTTGACATTACTTGGAATAAAACATATCTTCATATTTTTATTTATTACTAGTATACTTCTGATCTTATTTTGAAACACCTAATAAGAATCACAATCATAAATGAGTCCATCTCGTTTTCTGACATCTTTGTCCTAACAAACAAAATAATGTTAAATTTTTTAGGTTATTAATAATTCTTGATACATGAATGTTGGTACTGGCTTGATAGATTCATAGCATAGGTAATCCCAATAACTATTCACTTACAATTGTCTAGGTTTATCTATAGCAAATTCACAATTAAGAAGGCTTGTCTTACCCAAAATATAAATCATATAATCTTTGTGATATGTCACATTGCATGTATCTCTTGCAATAAATCTTATTTTATTTGTATTTTTTCATCAAGTAGTACTTGCCCTCAGTGAACTATTTAAAAATTTATTTAAAAATATTGTGTAACAACAACAAAAAAATATTATGTAACAAAGATTGCCCATAATATAGTACAGCAGAAGAAAAAATGGTATCTTTTTCAAATGCATCTATATTTTTCACCATTTTCCAGTTAATATAGAAATAAGTTTGTGTTAACATGTTTTATACTTAAAGAATAAGCATATAAATGTTAATGAATCCTCCTGCCAATTCAGGAGACACAAGATTTGCAGGTTCAACCCCTGGGTTGGAAACATTCCCTGGAGTAGAAAAGAATATAAAATTAACACACAGAAATCCCTTGCATTCCTATACACTAACAATGAGAAAAAAGAAAGAAAAATTAAGGAAACAATACCATTCACCATTGCAACAAAAAGAATAAAATACTTAGGAGTATATCTACCTAAAGAAACAAAAGACCTATACATAGAAAACTATAAAACACTGATGAAAGAAATCAACGAGGACACAAACAGATGGAGAAATATACCGTGTTCATGGATTGGAAGAATCAATATTGTCAAAATGACCATACTACCCAAAGCAATCTATAGATTCAATGCAATCCCTATCAAGCTACCAACGGTATTTTTCACAGAACTAGACCAAAGAATTTCACAATTTGTATAGAAATACAAAAAACCTTGAATAGCCAAAGTAATCTTGAGAAAGAAGAATGGAACTGGAGGAATCAACCTGCCTGATTTCAGACTATACTACAAAGCCACAGTCATCAAGACAGTATGGTACTGGCACAAAGACAGAAATATAGATCAATGGAACAGAATAGAAAGCCCAGAGATAAATCCACGAACCTATGGACAACTTATCTTTGACAAAGGAGGCAAGGATATACAATGGAAAAAAGACAACCTCTTTAACAAGTGGTGCTGGGAAACTGGTCAACCACTTGTAAAAGAATGAAACTAGAACACTTTCTAACACCATACACAAAAAATAAACTCAAAATGGATTAAAGATCTAAATGTAAGACCAGAAACTATAAAACTCCTAGAGGAGAACATAGGCAAAACACTCTGCAACATAAATCACAGCAGGATCCTCTATGACCCACCTCCCAGAATATTGGAAATAAAAGAAAAAATAAACAAATGGGACCTAATGAAGTGTAAAAGCTTTTGCACAACAAAGGAAACTATAAGTAAGGTGAAAAGACAGCCCTGAGAATGGGAGAAAATAATAGCAAACAAAGCAACAGACAAAGGATAAATCTCAAAAATATACAAGCAACTCCTGCAGCTCAATTCCAGAAAAATAAATGACCCAATCAAAAAATGGGCCAAAGAACTAAACAGGCATTTCTCCAGAGAAGACATACAGATGGCTAACAAACACATGAAAATATGCTCAACATCACTCACTATCAGAGAAATGCAAATCAAAACCTCAATGAGGTACCATTACACACCAGTCAGGATGGCTGCTATCCAAAAGTCTACAAGCAATAAATGCTGGAGAGGGTGTGGAGAAAAGGGAACCCTCTTACACTGTTGGTGGGAATGCAAACTAGTACAGCCACTATGGAGAACAGTGTGGAGATTCCTTAAAAAAAAAACAACTGGAAATAAAACTGCCATATGACCCAGAAATCCCACTTTTGGGCATACACACTGAGGAAACCAGATCTGAAAAAGACACATGCACCCGATGTTCATCGCAGCACTGTTTATAATAGCCAGGACATGGAAGCAACCTAGATGCCCATCCTCAGACGAATGGATAAGGAAGCTGTGGTACATATACACCATGGAATATTACTCAGCCATTAAAAAGAATTCATTTGAATCAGTTCTAATGAGATGGATAAAACTGGAGCCCATTACACAGAGTGAAGTAAGCCAGAAAGATAAAGACCAATACAGTATACTAACACATATATATGGAATTTAGAAAGATGGTAACGATAACCCTATATGCAAAACAGAAAAAGAGACACAGATGTACAGAACAGACTTTTGAACTCTGTGGAAGAAGGCAAGGGTGGGATGTTTTGAGAAAACAGCATTCAAACATGTATATTATCTGGGGTGAAACAGATCATCAGCCCAGGCTGGATACATGAGACAAGTGCTCGGGCCTGGTGCACTGGGAAGACACAGAGTGATCGGGTGGAGAGGGAGGTGGGAGGGGGGATCGCGATGGGGAATACATGTAAATCCATGGCTGATTCATGTCAATGTATGACAAAAACCACTACAATATTGTAAAGTCATTAGCCTCCAACTAATAAATATAAATGAAAACAAAAAAAACAAACATTAAAAAAAGAAAAAGAAAAGGGCAACCCACTCAAATATTCTTGCCTGAAAAATTTCATGGACAGAGGAGCCTGGCAGGCTACAGTCCTTGGGATCAAAGAGTTGAACATGACTAAGTACACACATCCAGACACTCACACACACACACACACACACACACACACACACACACCATTTATTTATTCTTTCTTTCATTCATAAGCCCTTAGGTAGTTTTCATGCCTTTGGAAAAATGTGCAGTAAATATGGGGGGATGCAGACATCCCTTCCTGAGAGTGATTTCATTCCTTTTAAATATTACCCAGAAGTGAAGATGCTAGATCATACGGTAGTTCTAGTTTTAATTTTTGAGAAATATCCATACTGTTTTCCATAGTGGCTGTACAAACTTGCATTCCTTCCAGTGTTCCTCAGAGTTCCAATTTTTTCCACATTCTCATCCACACTTGTCTCCTGTTTCATCAGATAATAGCCATTCTCATAGGTGCAAAGTGGTATCTCATTTCAGCTTTAATTGTATTTTCCCGATGACTATTTATGTTAAGCATCTATTCATGTATATGTTGGCCATTTGGAAAAATGTCTATTTAAATTATTTAACCACTTTTTAAATCAGATTGTCTTTTGTTTGTTCATTTATGATATTGAATAGTATTGGTTCCTTATACATTCTGTATGTTAGCACATCAGAAAAATGGTGCACAAAACTTTTGTTCCATTTCATAGGTTGCCTTTTATTTAATTAAATGTCTCTTTGGATGTGCATACGTTTTATATTTTATGCTGTCCCAATGTTTATTTTTGCTTTTGATGTCATGTCCAAAATTTGTTGCCAAATCAACATCAAGAACACATTTCCCGCTGATTTGTTCTAGTGGTTTTACAGTTTCAGTTATTACATTTAAGTCTTTAATCCATTCTGAGCTGGTGTGTGTGTGAGAGAGACAGAGAGAGTTGTATAAGACAGGGCTCCAATTTCAGTTTTCTGTTTATGATTATCCCATTTTCCCAACTCCATTGAGAATGTCCTCTCCCAAGGACATTGGAGGAGTATTCTTGTTTCCCTTCTCAGTCAGATAGTAGTTGTCTGTAAAAACATGGGTTTATTCCTGGGCTCTTGATTCTATTCCATTTGTTTATGTAAATTATTTTATGACAGGACTGTATTGTTTGATTATTATAGCTTTGTGAGAAAGTTTGAAATCAGGAAGTGTGATGTTTGCAGTTTTGCTCTTCTTTCTCAGGATTGTGTTGTCTAATGGAGGTATTTTGTAATCACAAAATATATGAATTGTAGGATTGAGTGTGTGTGTGCCTATTTCTTTGAAAAATTCCATTGATTATCTTTGAAAGTCAATTAATCTAGGGTTTGCTCTGAAATTTATAGATTTCTTTTAGTAGTATGGACTTATAACAATATGCATTCTTCTAATCCATAAACATGGGATGTCTTTTTAATTTGTGTCTTCAACTTCTTTCATTAATATGTTGTAATTTTGAATGTACAGAACTTTCACCTCTTAAGTTAAATCTACCCCTAAGTATTTTGTTATTCTTGATGTTATTATAAGTGCCATTGTTTTGTTTATTTCTATTTCTGATAGTTTATTATTAGTATATAGAAATGCTGATTGGGAGCACTCCAAAGTCAGGGTAGAGAGCTGGGCATGATTTGAAAGGTTTGGGTTAAATGAGTCTGTTGAAAGCCATGTAAATCCACAGGAGTCAGTCAAGTGTTGGGACTGATCAGCCTGGCATCTGTGTTGACGTGGATCACTCACTTCATCCTCTTCTCCTGGGACAGTGTCTCTCTGTGTTGGGCTTCCCAGTGTTGGGATGAGGTATGATGGTGTATCTATCTTTTCCCCTACTTTCTTCAGTGTGTCTATCCACATGCTATCCAGAAATATAAGCTTTCTAATAGTTATTTTATTTACTTTTATATATTCTCAAACTTCAGTATATGTCATTGTAAATCATAGAGACTGATAATTCCTTAGAATTTTTAAGAATATTAAGATTTTAAGATTAACCCATGATTCTGCTACAGTAAAGAAGCAAGTAAATCTTTAAGATAGGTGTATATGTAAGAAACAATACATAATAAAATTTCAAATTAATTGAGTAATTGTAAATATTTCTTCCTAAACAATATCTAAAAGTCTTCAATGAGTGACAACAGCTAAAACATGAATGAATGCTTAGTATTAGAAGTTAAACATGCATTTATCAAAAATGCATCATTTTTTCTTTCAGCAATAATGAACATGGATTGGAACTATGATCTAGTTAAGCTACCCAAGGTCATGTCATTAGTAGGTGAAAAAAATAGGACTTCAACCAAGGTCTTAGAGTTTCCAGCTTGAATATTTAAACTTGAAACAATAATACATTCTTTAAAATTACCTGAGTGCTTTATTTCTATTGAAAAATATTTTCATGGAGAAAAATCTGCTTGTAGACACACTGATTGGATGATGTTTCCCCCAAATTCATGCCTTTCCCAAAACTTCACAATATGACCTTGTTTGGAAATATATCTTGATATTGATCAAATTAAGATGAAATCATTACAGTGGGTCTCAAGTAAAAGACTTTTGATATAAATGGACACAGACACTTAGATATATAAAGAATGCTACATGAAGATGTAGGCAGAGATTGGCATAATACAGATACAAACCAAGGATTCTTGCCCATGCTAAGAGAATGCATGTGGCAGTTTCTTCTTTTGTTCTTCAGAAAGAACATGGCCCTGTAGAAACTTGATTTGAACGTCAAATCCCCAGAACCTAAGAGAAAAATGTTTTTAAGCTACTGAGTTTGCCACATGTTGTAACAGCAGCCCTCAGGAACTAGGAAAGACTTTGATACTGGGAAATAGAGAGCTATTGTAGTGAATACTGAACATTGAAAGTGACTTTGAAATTGGGTGATGGATTTTTGTTGTTGCTGTTCAGTCAGTCATGTCCGATTTTTTGTGACCCCATGGACTGCAGCACGTCAAGCTTCCCTGTCTTTCACCATCTCCCAGAGCTTGTTCAAACTCATATCCATTGAGTCAGTGATGCCATCCAACCATCTCATCCTCTGTCATCCCCGTCTTCTCCTGTCTTCAATCTTTCCCAGCATCAGGGTCTTTTCTAATGAGTCAGCTCCTCACATCAGGTGGTCAAAGTACTGGAGCTTCACCTTCAGAATCAGTCCTTCCAATGAATATTGAGTGTTGATTTCCTTTAGGATTGACTGGTTTGATCTCCTTGCAGTCCAAGGGACTCTCAAGAGTCTTCTCCAACACCACAGTTCAAAAGCATACATTTTTCAATGCTCAGCCTTCCTTATGGTCCAACTCTCACATCCATTCATGACTACTGGTAAAACCATAGTTTCACTATCCAGACCTTTGTTGGTGATGGATAGAGGCCAGAATAATTTTGAGGCCCTTGATTAAAAAAAAAAAAAAAAAGTCTAGATTGCCTTGTGATACTTCATGAATGCCATCTTGACCCTGTTTTAAGATCATAGGTAGATAATTCTCAGTTCCCCTAGTGGGCAGTTTTCTGATTTTGTGAATTCATGCCTCAGCTCTTTGCCTTATCAGATTCTATCAGTCTTGGGTTGCAAAAATACAGCTCAAGGGCAAGAGGCCCATATGCCAAACATCTAGAAATGACATTTTCCTCCTTGGGCTTGTGGAATCATTTAGAATACTGAGTCCACAAGAAGCCTGCAAAGCCTAGCTAACCAACCACACTAGCCACACTAACTAGCCTATGGTTGCATCTTGCTGTACCCATTTCAGGTGCAACACCCTATGCACATCCATGTATGTGGTAACATTTTCCTTGGAATTGTAAGTAATAAATGATTCTGCCTTCCCTCTCTATATAGAGTCATTTTGTCATGCCAGCTATTATCAGAATCTAGCAAATGCCAAAATAATGCAATATTTCTTTAAGAGACTACTGGTAGACATAGAGATGTTAAATGCAATTCTGGTGAGGACTCAGAAAGAACAGGGAAGAGCAGTAGTTGATGTTCTTATTATTTTGGAGAATACATATGTTATTATGAATAGAATGTCTGAATGAGGAGATTTCCAAGCAAAATATAGAAGGTTCAACCTTTACTCTTTGCTTCTTGGAGTAAAATGCAAAATAAATAATAAATTGAGGAATTGATTATTAAAGAAGAGGGAAACAGCACCTGATGATTTGGAAAATCATTGGTTTATCCAGACACCATGGTCTGGAATTAAGGCCAAGTGTGTGGCTGGAAAATCTTTTGTTAAAGTCTTTAGATGAGTGACTCATGTATATGATCAAGTGTCTGAGAATAAGCCAAGGATACAAGCAGTAACCCTTGAGAAGTCTGCAAGGACCTTCTTGTCTAATGGCATGGACTCTTAGGAATGAAGTGAGAGATGGACAGGGATAAACACTGGTAACTTGGACAGAAAGGGACAGAGCTAGGATGAAATAAAGAAAGACTGTAGAGGCAGAGCCACAGATTCAGAAGGTTGAACTGAGGGTACCTTTCTGGGCTGAGAGTGTGGGCCAGTTCCCCAGTGAGCCCAGAGAAAAGACCATCAAGCCACAGAGGAATATTTTCAAGCATTAAAATATAATAATATGTCCTGCTGGCTTTTGCACTTGCCTGGGATCTATGATCCCTTTTATCCTTCCAATTTTTCACTTTGGAATGGGCATGTCTGTTCTGTGCCTGTCCCACTGCTCTAATTTGGAAGCAGATAACTTGTTTTATGGCATGACAGGTTCACAAATGGATAAAAATTTTGCTTTAAGATGGATTATACCCTGAGTCTCACTCCATAATAACTATTGCATAAATAAATATATGTAATTATAAGCTCTATTCTATGTAATATAAATATTCATATAATCAACTTTATTGTTGTTTACCCTGGTGAGCTATAGTCCCTGGGGTAGCAAAGAGTTGGACATGACTGAGTGACTAAACACACACACAGCCACCAAATTGTGTCTGACTCTTTTGTGACTCCATAGACTGTAGCCCATCAGGCTCCTCTGTCCATGGGACTTCCCAGGCTAGACTGTTGGAGCGGGTTACCATTTCCTCCTCCAGGGGATCTTCCTGACTTAGGGATCAAACTCACGTCTCCTTCATTGGCAGGCAAATTCTTTATCACTGAGCCACCAGGGGTATAAGATAATTATTCATATAATCAATTTATTAATGTATACTATAAGTTCAAATAATTTTATTATCAGTGTTTATGGCAAAGTGTGCATTCATTTTGGTATATACTTTTAGGTTGTTGGTACCTTGAAACAATGAAAAGTATAAGTCCAATACATACAAACATTCAAGTCGTGAACTTTCAAAGATGCATGTGTTTGCATACCCAATCATGTAAGTTTATTTATTGTCACAAGAGTTCATCCTCTGTAAATGATTGTACTCTACTGTAAAGTACTGTATAGAGTACCGTAGTGTGGTATCTTTATTTCAATCCCAAGATTCCAGAAGCAAATATAAAAGCAATGATAGTGTAGCTGGTACCGTACTTCCCAGACAACACTGGTTCATTTTTTTCAAGAGTGTGGATAGAATTGAATCTAGCAAGGAACCAGAACCTGGGCCATCAATGTCAGACATAAATGGACTGCAGCTTGTCCTCCGTCTCCTATTGCTGATGATCCTTCAGCTTTACCATTTCCCACCTCTTCCATTCAGTACCTATTCTCGTCTATTTACATGAAGCCAGGCCAGCATCTGTATGACAGCTGTTGTACCATACTAATGTACTTTTCAAGGCACTGTACTATAACTTTAAAAATGGTTATTTTTAATGTTTTTGTTTGTTTTTAAATTTATTTATGTTAAATGGAGGATAATTGCTTTACAATATTGTGATGGTTTTTGCCATACACCAGCATGAATCAGCCCTAGGCATACATGTGACCCCGCCTCCTGAGCTCCCCCATCACTTCCTTCCTCCCCCCATCCCTCCAGGTTGTCACAGAGTACCTGCTTTGGGTTTCCTGTGTCATACATCAAACACCTACTAATGTTCATTTTTTATGTTTTATTTGTGGGAAAAGTATTATAAACCTACTGCAGTATAATATTATATAGCTGATTATGTTAGTTGGTTACCTAAGCTAATTTTGTTGGACTTACAAAAAAATTGGACTTACGAATGTGCTCTTGGAACAAAATCCATTCATGTATAGGGGACTTACAGGAATAGAAATAACACTGAGGCTAGAAGACCGCTGGTATCTGAATAAATTATATCTTACACCATTATTATTTTGGGTCTGCGGAGATAGAAATCATTGTCTGCTTAATTTTGTAGATACCTACTCAGGAGATTCATGTCAGAGTTAATCAAACACTGCTTTTGATGTATGATTTGACTTTGTTAAATCAACAACCTATTCTCAAGCAAGTAACATAGTTCAATATCATTTGAGCCAGGAAATACAAGGTAGCTGTTTCATTACAGGTAATTTGCATTATTCATATAAGTGCTTAAACCTACACTCAGAGGCTTAACTTTTACCCCTTTGTTCACATCAAGTGCATAAAATTATGAGTTGTGTAAAGAAGAGAGTTCATAGAGTTAGTTGATAACTAACTGAAATAATGGATCCCTTTTGGGAAGTGCCTAGCTTCATGCATCTCTTAGATGGCAGGCACCAATTTGCTAAAATTGAAATTAAATTGAATATATATATATATATATGTGTGTGTGTGTGTGTGTGTGTGTGTGTATGTATGTATGTATGCATGTATGTATATATAAAGTTTGCCTAATTAGGTCCACAGGGTGGTGCAGCGTCTGGATTTGAAGCCCAGCAGTTGTAAAGAGATTTTACAAAAAGGAAAGACCTGGGTTCCTCTGCCAGTGTCTGGGGGAAGCTCTGAGGCTGCAACTTGAGCCCAGAACATAATTGCTCCCTCCACAGGAACAAGAGCCACTAGGAATAGGAGCATACACTATTCCTGCATCTTGCGCGGTGTCTATAAGCTTTTCATGCAGAAAGCATACTGTTTTACTAAGCTGAGCTATTTTCCTATTTATGTCTATGAACAAGGACAGAAAAAAAAGATGGAACTAATGATCTGAATGAATATATTTGCTGCATATTTCAATTTTGCACTATTAAGAAAATTAAAAGCTACATTATTTGTAAGTGTGCTGTGTAATACAGATTTCCTAGGTTGTGCTTGAGAGATTTTGTCTATTCAAAATGATCTGCTTGCCCAAAAGAAATTTTGATACTTCACAAACTCTTTTGTTATATTGAGCATTCACCATTCATTGAAACTTACCTTGACCTTATAATAACTTGGTGAAGATGCCAGCATGCATACTCTTAGTCTATACATATAAAAATAATAGATCTTGCTGGAAAGGCATGTTTTAACTCAGATCCATCTGTGACAGCTGCTATGATTACAAGTTATCCCCACTTAGATTCCCAAAATCTAACAAACTCCAAATAAAATTTAACAGCATTAAAATTCAAAGTCGAGATGAGGGCCAAGATGATAGTTCAATCACATAGCATTCATGTAGGAGACATAGTGAAAGTTGAAAATATGTGAACATCAAGTGCCTTTATAATTCTTTATAGATTTCATGAGGCACCGGAAGATGTGAAAATATGCTACCTTAGTTCATTTCCTCACCACCATGACTGAGCTGCCCCATTCTTGGCATTGTTAAGGAGTTGGACTCCCTAATATTTTAAGGATACTATTGATGAGGATTCCCTGAATACACTTAAAATTTGCACACTTTAGTGACAAATCTCACTTTGTATATTATCAGCCATATGAAAGTGACATATAAATCATTCTATCTGAGGTCACATGCTCTCAAAAGATATGCTATGGTGTGCTTTACATCTGATACTTTTGCAGTTAACATAAATCAGCAAGAAAAAAGTGTCCTTAACAAATCTGGAAGTATATGTTTTAAAATAGTTGTGATTTTTAAAATACTTAAATGTAGATTTTAGATGGATATATTTGTCAGAGGTTCTGTATATTTTCATGTCAAAATCAGCAATCTAAGAAGTTTGACATATTGAGTTAGGCTATGAGCTCCGATTTGGGTAGCTTATCTTCCAAATAGTTTGAGAACAGAACTATCTTCAATTTATGCTTCAGGTTTTAAAATAGATTATTATGATGTATTCAATCAAGTTGATATTGTATTGCTTATGTTAGAGATAATTGCTTAATGTGGCTTTGTTTTAATTTATATTTTTGTTTATCATACATTGATATCAAACACAAGTTCAATATGTGGAGATTTTCTGAAAGGTTTTATTCAGTAGAACTTAACACTGGGCAGAACATCATGCTAGGATGATGGGGACATGGATCACAGCAAAAATAAAATCCAGGGTGATGATGGGTTATTTTATTTGAATCACAAAAAGTTTTCTCTTTGTATAACATGTTAAAATTTCTTAACCAAAGCATTCAAAGTTTTATCATATCAATGATATGGACAAGACTGTCACAAAATTTAAGAAATGATTTAATAAAATTAACAAACATACTGATTTGATAGAATGCATTACTACTTTCTTAAGAGAAAAAAAATGACCTTTTTCAGAGCTCTCATAGATGGTCTATACTATAAACATGGTATAAACAGGGAAACTTATTCATGAGAAGAAAGTTCAGTGAATTTAAAAGTTCTCATACCGACTGTGCTGCACTCTATGCTGAGTCGCTTCGGTTGTGTCCAACTCGTTGCAATCCTATGGATCATATTCTGCCACACTCCTCCTCTCGTGGGATTCTCCAAGCAAGAATACTGGAGTGCATTATCATTTCCTTCTCCTGGGGATCTTCCCAAACCAGGGATGGAACCAGAATCTCTTATGTCTCCTGCATTGGCAGGCGTGTTCTTTACCACTAGCACCACCTGAGAAGCCCAAAGTTGATTAGTACAGACTTATACAAAAGCATGATTAAAAAAAAAAAAAAAATTCTATTTTCCTCCTATCACACAATTACATATTTTTCTTTCTGTATTTTGAACATATTTTACTTTGATAATTATTCTAAATTAAACCTACATATGTGTGTGTGTGTGCCTAGTCACTCAGTCATGTCTGACTGTTGGCTTCCCCATGGATGCATCATGCCAGGCTCCTCTGATAATTGAGTTCTCCAGGCAAGAATACTGAAGTAGGCCGCCATTCCCTTCTCCAGGGGATCTTTGCAACCCAGAAACTGAACCCAAGTCTCCTGCATTGAAGGAGGATTCTTTACCAGCTAAGCCACCAGGGAAACCCCAAACCTACATATATGCACATAATTTATATTTATTCCAAAATGAAGTGCATATATATATATATATATATATATATATATATATGAAACATATATATAATACACATATATAATAAACATATGTATAAACACACATATAATTTATTAGTCATTCTCAACTGAGCAATTTATTGACCTAAATATCTACCATGTATCTGACACTGAACTTGTCACTTGTGGCATATGAGTAAGCATAGTAGGGCATCGCAGAGGCTTTATTTTCTATGTTGATGAGAAGAGTATAAAAAAGTTTCTAAAAGATTTTTTTTTTTTTGCAATCAAGAAATATTCTGCAACAATTTCCATTGTTACAATTCCTATTATTACATAGTCAAATTTTTTCTACATTCAGTATATCATTATTTCATAGGCATATATGTAATAAATGCTAAAATAATTAGACAACATATAAAAATCTAAACCTTTTGAGTTTAAGACTTGACCATTAAATTATAGTCAATTGATTTGCACACACAAAATACTGAAAGTTTGTATAAGTGAAGAGGTAGAGTTCTGACTTCAGAGGACATCCTTTAATGTTAAAGGGGAAATGACAAATGTATTCAAAACTTTTAATACCAGTCCAAAATTTATGTAACAATTCAAAAACATCATATGAGAAATTATTTTGACCATATGTATTACAGGGATATAATAAATTCAGGACACAAGATAGTGTGGCTTTTGTGGAGGAACTTGACAATTACAATAGCAGTATTTATAAAGGTAGAGAGGAAGTTACTGGATATTATAGACAAGCAATCCATATAAGTTGGAAATGACATAATATGTTTCAAGTGTGGGGCAAGCTACAGAAAGTATTTTTCTGTCAGCAATTTTCTAATAAGTATATTGATTCTTTGCTTAAGTTTATCTTTAAATAATTGTAAAGAGACTTATAAGAATCATGATAGCCCACCTTACTCTATATCAGGCACTCTTCTTATTGTTTTATTTAGATATTGAGTCATTGATCTAGATGTCTACAGCCCTATCTTGCTTTATTCCCAAAAAGGACATGTGAGGCACAGAGAGATAAGTTGACTTGTCCCAGACTACCAGTTTACTAATTAATTACAGTAGATTATATTTTTAACCTGGGCTTTCCTAGATGGCTCAGTGGTAAAGAATTTGCTTGCCAAGGCGCAGGATGTAGGAGACGCAGGTTCGATCTCTGGGTTGGGAAGATACCTTGGAGAAGGGAATGGCAACCCATTCCAGTATTCTTGCCTGGAGAATCCCATGGACAGAGGAGCCTGGAGCCTGGCAGGCTACAATCCCTGAAGTTGCAAAAAGTTGGAGATGACTGACTGACTGAACACATGCAGACACACACACACACACACACACACACACACACATTTTAAAACCAGATATCTGATTCCAGTTACTTCATTCTGGATATTTCTATTTCACCCTAAATTCACTTTGAAAAATTGCAGGTCTTTTAAAGACAAAAGAATATTGCCCTTACTATTGTCTTTGTCAAATTCACATGTTAGTATGGCATATTAGTTTTGTAAGTTCACAAGTTTGTGTTTGCCTAGGTTCCTATAAAGGTAAATGATCTAATATATTGAAAGTGCTTACCACAGTGCCAGTCATGATATATTACAAACATTTGACAAATAAGAGTTAAATAAATTATAAAATAGTAGAAGTAGTAACAGGAAGGGAGAATAATATTGAGGTCATAAGATAATTTTGAACACTTCTACTTACTGTGTGCTAAGCATTATTTTAAACTGAGGCACAAGGAGGTTGAATATATTTCTCAACTTCATGCAGCTCTGATGTCCAAACTCATGCACACTGCTATTTAGCAAATTTGCATTTATGGTGATGTGAGTCAGTAATCTTCAGCCCGAGGAAGCCCCTTCTCCTAGGAATCAAGCCAGAGTGAGGTAAGTAGGCTCTATTCAAGTCACACCCATTCCTCCTTGTTCATTCAAGCTCATGGCTGTATGAACTTTTGCGAGTGACAGGTATGTTTATTGTAACAGGGAGGTTACATGTTAAACGCAGTCAACATTTGATTATGTTGGATTTTCAAAAATAATTATGCTTATTCCAAACACTGGCACAGAAAAGTAAATTCCAAAATGCTTCTGAAATTGTATTTCTATTAATTTTGTCTTTAGATTCAGGCTTATTTATTGGGTTAGAATGGGCTTCCCCTGTGGCACTAGTGGTAAAGAAACTGCCTGCCAATACAGGAGACATAAGAGATGTGGGTTTGATCCCTGGATCAGGAAGATCTCCTGGAGGAGGGCCTGACAACGTCAAATATTCAACCCCAAGATTACCAAAGTATTCTTGCCTGAGGCATCCCAAAGACAGAGGAGCTGATAGGCTACAGTCCATAGGGTCTCACAGAGTCAGACACAACTGAAGCAACCTTGCATGCACACACAATGGATTAGAATATCTCTGACTCATAACTACTCAAAAAAATGTTTTGCATGTCTTTGAAGGGGGTTAAAAGAAAGTTCCACAATGAAGCCTGAAAATTGTACTTTCACTCTCTAGTGTAGATAGATGATAGATGGATAGCTAGCTAGCTAGCTAGATATGTAAGTGTGTATTTGCAGAGTGTTCATATATTTACAGCATTTACATGTATGCACATATCTTAATTTATATTTACTGAAAATTTGCACAGACTTTTTTGCACAGCGTTCCCATATTCTCACAATTAATTTCTACTATTATTTTATTTTACATTAGTATAATACATTTATTACAGTTAATGAGTCAATGTTAACACATTATTATTAACTAAAGTCTATACTTCATTCAAAATGTGGTCCACTGGAGAAGGGAATGGCAAACCACTTTAGTATTCTTACCTTGAGAACCCCATGAA
This sequence comes from Cervus canadensis, assembly GCF_019320065.1. Classification (NCBI taxonomy): domain Eukaryota; kingdom Metazoa; phylum Chordata; class Mammalia; order Artiodactyla; family Cervidae; genus Cervus; species Cervus canadensis. The sequence continues at coordinate 17,367,684 of NC_057405.1, forward strand.
CTGTATGAAAACACAAAAAGATAGGACACTGAAAGATGAACTCCCCAGGTCAGTAGGTGTCCAATATGCTATTGGAGATCAGTGGAGAAATAACTCCACAAAGAATGAAGGGATGGAGCCAAAGCAAAAACAACACCCAGTTGTGGATGTGACTGGTGATGGAAGCAAAGTCCGATGCTGTAAAGAGCAATACTTCAAAGGAACCCGGAATGTTAGGTCCGTGAATCAAGGCAAATTGGAAGAGGTCACACAGGAGATGGCAAGAGTCAGTCAGTCAGTACAGTTGCTCAGTAGTGTCCAACTCTTTGAGACCCCATGGATTGGAGTATACCAGGGCTCCCTGTCTGTAACCAACTTCTGTAGTTTACCCAAACTAATGTCCATTGAGTCGGCGATGCTTTCCAACTATCTCATCCTCTCTCGGCACCTTCTCCACCTCGCTTCAGTCTTACCCAGCATCAGGGTCTTTTCCAATGAGTCAGTTCTTTGCATCAGGTGACCAAAGTATTGGAGTTTCAGCTTCAACATCAGTCCTTCCAAAGAAAACTCAGGACTGAAATCCTTTAAGGTGGACTGGTTTGATCTCCTTACAGTCCAAGGGGCTCTCAAAAGTCTTCTCCAACACCACAGTTCAAAAGCATTAACTCTTTGGTGCACAGCTTTCTTTATAGTCCAACTCTCACTTCCATACATGGCTACTGGAAAAAACCATAGCCATGACTAGATAGACTTTTGCTGGAAAATTAATGTCTCTGCTTTTTAATATGTTGTCTATGTTAGCCATAGCTTTTCTTTCAAGGAGTAAGCATCTTTTAATTTCATGGCTGCAATCACCATCTGCAGTTATTTTGGGGCCCCCCAAAAATAAAGTCTGTGATTGTTTCCACTGTTTCCTCATATATTTGCCATTAAGTGATGGGACTGGATGCCATGATCTTAGTTTTCTGAATGTTGAGCTTTAAGCCAACTTTTTCAGTCTCCTCTTTCATCTCAACATTTTAGGAATCAGGGAATTAAAATGGACTGCAATGGGTGAATTTAATTCCGATGACCATTACATCTACTACTGTGGGCAAGAAAATCTTAAGAAATGGAGTAGCCATCATAGTCAACAATAAAATCAGAAATACAGTACTTGGATGCAATATAAAAAATGACAGAATGATCTGTTTGTTTCTGAGGCAAACCATTCAATATGACAGAAATCCAAGTCTATGCCCAGCCAGTAATGCTGAAGAAGCTGAAGTTGAATGGTTCTATGAAGACCTATAAGACCTTCTAGAACTAACACACTCAAACAATGTCCTTTTCGTTATAGGGGACTGGAATGCAAAAGTAGGAAGTCACAAAACACCTGGAGTAACAGGCAAATTTGGCCTTGGAGTACATAATTAAGCAGGGCAAAGGCTAATAGAGTTTTGCCAAAAGAACACACTGGTCATAGTAAACACCCTCTTCCAACAACACAAGAGAAGACTCTCCACATGGACATCACCAGATGGTCAACGCCAAAATCAGATTGATTATATTCTTTGCAGCTGAAGATGGAGAAGCCTTATACAGTCAGCACAAACAAGACTGGGATCTGACTATGGCTCGGATCATGAACTCCTTATTGCCAAAATTGGACTTAAATTGAAGAAAGTAGGGAAAACCACCAGACTATTCAGGTATGACCTAAATCAAATCCCTAATGATTATACAGTGGAAGTGAGAAATAGATTTATGGGACTAGATCTGACAGACAGAGTGCCTCAAGAACTATAGACAAAGATTTGTGACATTGTACAGGAGACAGGAGCAAGACCATCCCCAAGAAAAAGAAATACAAGAAGCAAAATGGCTGTCTTAGGAGGCCTTACAAATAGCTGTGAAAAGAAGAGAAGCAAAAAGCAAAAGACAAAAGGAAAGATATATCCATTTGAAGGCAGAGTTCCAAAGAATAGCAAGGAGAGATAAGAAAGCCTTCCTCAGTGACCAAGGCAAAAAAATAGAGGAAACAACAGAATGGGCAAAACTAAAGATCTCTTCAAGAAAACTAGAGATACCATGGGAATATTTCATGCAAAACTGGGTTCAGTAAAGGACAGAAATTGTATGAACCTAAGAGAAGCAGAAGATATTAAGAAGAGGTGACAGGAATACACAAAAGAACTATACAAAAATTGTCTTCACATCCAGATAATCATGATGGTGTGATCACTCACCTAGAGTCAGACATCCTGGAATGTGAAGTCAAAAAGGCCTTAGGAGGGATCACTATGAATAAAGCTAGTGGAGGTGCTGGAATTCCATTTGAGCTTTTTTCAAATCCTAAAAGATGAAGCTGTGAAAGTGCTGCACTCAATATGCCAGCAAATTTGCAAATGCAGCAGTGGCCACAGGACTGGAAAAAGTCAGTTTTCATCCCATTCCAAAAGAAAGGCAATGCCAAAGAATTATCAAACTAACACACACTTGCACTCATCTTACACACTAGTAAAATAATGCCCAAAATTCTCCAAGCCAGGCTTCAACAATATGTGAACCATGAACTTCCAGATGTTCAAGCTGGTTTTAGAAAAGGCAGAGGAACCAGAAATCAAATTGCCAAAATCTGCTGGATCATCAAAAAAGCAAGAGAGTTGCAGAAAAATATCTATTTCTGTTTTAGACTGTGTGGATCACAATAAATTATGGAAAATTCTGAAAGAGATGGGAATACCAGACCACCTAACCTACCTCTTGAGAAACCTGTGTGCAGGTCAGGATGCAACAGTTAGAACTGGACATGGATAGCAGACTGGTTCCAAATAGAAAAAGGAGTAGGTCAATGCTGTATATTTTCACTGTGCTTATTTAACTTATATGCAGAGTACATCATGAGAAACTCTGGGCTGGATGAAGTTCAATGTGGGATCAAGATTGCCAAGACAAATATCAATACCGTCAGATATGCAGATGACACCACCCTTATGGCAGAAAGTGAAGAGGAACTAAAGAGCCTCTTAATGAAAGTGAAAGAGGATAGTGAAATATTTGGATTAAAGCTCGACATTAGAAAGCAAAGATCATGGCATCTGGTCCCATCACTTCATGGCAAATAGATGGAGGAACAGTGGAAACAGTGCCAGACTTTAACATTTTGGGCTCCAAAATCAATGCAGATGCTGATTGCAGCCATGAAATTAAAAGATGCTTACTCCTCAGAAGGAAAGTTATGACCAACCTAGACAGCATATTAAAAAGCAGAGACATTACTTTGTCAACAAAGTTCCGTGTAGTTAAGGCTATGAAGTTAAGACTTCTTCCAGTAGTCATGCATGGATGTAAGAGTTGGACTATAAAGAAAGCTGACTGCCGAAGAATTGATGCTTTTGAACTGTGGTGTTGGAGAAGACTCTTGAGAGTCCCTTGGACTGCAAGGAGATCCAACCAGTCCATCCTAAAGGAAATCGGTCTTGAATATTCATTGGAAGGACTGATGTTGAAGCTGAAACACAAATATTTTGGCCACCTGATGGGAAGAACTGATTCATCTGAAAAAGCCCTGATGCTGGGAAAGAATGAGGATGGGAGGAGTAAGGGATGACAGAGGATGAGATCATTGGATGGCATCACTGACTCGATGGACATGAGGCTGAGTAAACTCTGGGAATTGGTGATGGACAGAGAGGCCTGAAGTGGGGCAGTCCATGGGGTCTCAAAGAGTAGGATATGACTGAGCGACTGAACTGACTGACTAACTGATACTTCATTGAAATTTACTTAGTTTTTATCTAATATTGATTTTGTGTTCCAGGATCTCGTACAAGATACCATGCTACAGTGAGTCTCTTGTCTGTGACAATTTCTAAGGTTTAATCTCCTTTTTTCTTTTGCAAATTAATTGACGGAAGATTGATACACAAACAGTTCGGTATATTTAATATATATAATTGAATTAGTTTAGAGAAAAGTATACTTCTGTTAAACAATCAACACAGTCTTTTAAATTATATTTATCACCTCTAAAAATTTCCATTCATCATTTTTATTTTTACTATTATTATCAGCATTGTTACTCATGATGAAAACACAACATAGGATACATATTATGCTGTATTTGTCCTTCTGTATTTGGCTTATTTCAGTTAGCAAAATGACATCTTAGTTTATATTGTAACATATGGCAGGATTTTTCTTTTCATGACTGAATAATATTCCACTGTATGTATATACAACATTTTCTTTATCCATTCATATTTTGACAGACAGTTATGTTTCCTTATCCTGCCTATTGTGAATAATGTTGCAATGGATATGGAAGTACAGACGTCACTTCAAATCTTGATTTCAATTCCTTTGAATACATATCCAAATGTGGACTTACAAGAAATTTTTTGAGGAACCATTGTATGATTTTCCATATTGGCTGTACCAATAAACATACATATCAACAGTGTATAAGGGTTCCAATTTCTTCATATCTTCATCAATACAATGCTAACTTTTTGTTTTGTTCTGATTTTGGTGCTAGCCAGAATGACAGATGTGAGATAAATTCTGTGTGTGTTTTTATAATTAATTATTTTTTATTGAAGCATAATTATTTGGATTTGCATTACCTTGACTATTAGTGATATTTAGAACCTTCTCATGTGCTTGTTGCCCATAAGTATGCTTTATTTGGAGTAATATCTACTCAGTCACTTTTCCTATTCTAACTGGGTTATTTGGTTGTTTACTTTGTTTACTATTTATTTGTGGGAAAACCTTATATATTTTGGATGTTGACTGTTTATCATAAGTATGGTTGCAGTTATCTTCTCCCAATCCATAAGTTGTCATTTCAATTTGTTGATTGTTTTCTTTGTCAAGCAGAAACTTCTTAGATCAATATAATCCTACTTTTCTATTTTTGCTTTTTCTTGTTCTTTTGGTGTCATATCCAATAAATCATTGCCAAAGCCAATGTCAAAAAGGTTTTCCCCATGTCTACTTCCAGGAGTTTTACAATTTTAAGACTTATGTTTAAACCTTTAGTTCATGTTGAGCTAACTGTGTCTATAGTATAAGGATCCAATTTTATTATTTTGCATGTGCATATCTAGTTTTTCTGGTACCTTTTATTCAAGAAACTATCCTTTGCCCATTGTGTATCCTTGGTATTTTCATTGAGCATCATTTGACTGTATGTATATGAGGTCTTTTCAAGTCTATTTATTCTATTTCATCCATCTATATACCTGTTTTTATGGTATTACTATATTGTTTCTATTATTATAACTTTGTAATGTACTTTGGAACCAGAAGAGTGATACCACCAGGTTTGTTTGTATTGCTTAAAATTGCTTTGTTATTTGGCTTTTTTTGTAATTACCTATGAAATTTGGAAGTGGTTCTTCTATTTATCTAAAAAAATGCCATTGAAACTTTGATATGGATGGAATTGAATCTGTAGATTGCTTTGGGTAGTGTGAACATTTTAAAAATACTAATTATCATTAATAACTAATACTTAACTTTTAAATTTTAACTATTAATAAATATGAGCATGTGATGTCTTTCCATTTATTTGTGTCTAATTTCTTTCATCAATATTTTATATTTTTCAGTGTAAAAGACATTATATCTTTGGTTGATTCCTAAATGTTTTATTATTTTTGATTCTATAGTAATTGGATTTGTTTCCTTAATTTTATTTGCTGATTGCTCATTGTCATTGTATGGAAAAAAACTGGTTTTATTAAATTGATTTGTACCCTGTACTATATTGAATAGGAGAGGTGAGTGTGGATATCTTTGTCTTGCTATAAACCTTAGAGAAAAGGCTTTTTTTTTTTTCACCATTAAGTGTAATGTTAACTGTAGGTTTTCATATACAGCCTTTTGAGTGTTATAGTTAAGTTCCTTCTATGCCTAATTTGTTAAGAGCTTTTATCGTGAAAGGGTGTTGAATTTTTGTCAAATGTTTCTTCTGTATCAACACAATCATGTAGCTTTTATCCTTCATTCTATTGTTGGTGTATCACACTGACTGATTTAGGGATCTTGACCCATCCGGCACATCCTGTGTCCCAGGAATAAATCCCAACTGGTCTATTAAATGACCCTTTTAATGTCTTATTGAATTTAGTTTTCTAAAATCTGTTGCGGAGTTTTTCACTCAGGTATATCAAGGATATTGTATAGTAGTTATCTTTTGTGATGTTATCATTAAGCTTTGGTTTCCAGGTGACACAGGATTTATAATGTAAGTCTTGAAGTGTTCTTCTTCAACTATTTTTGGATAGATTTTAAAAAGGGTTGGCATCAATTCTTCTTTAAATGTTTGGTAAAATTCACCTGTGGAGTCATCTTGTCCTGGGCTTTTCATTGTTGGGAGATTTTGCTTAATGATTTGATCTCCTTTTTCATTCTTGATCTGTCCAGGCTTTCTATTTATTCTTGATTCAGTCTTGGTAGATTGTATGTTTCTATAAATTTATCTGTTTCATTCCAATTGTCTAATGTGCGGGTGTATAATTATTCATAATAGCCCTTATATGTATATTTTTAAAGTTTGTTTTGTTTTGTGGTATCAGTTGTAATGTATCTGCTTTCATTTTTAATTTCATTTCTGTGAGTCTCTTCTCCTTTTTTCTTGGTCAGTCTTGCTAAGGTTTGTTGATTTGATCATCTTTTCAAAAACATAACTCAGTTTTTTGTTCTTATCTATTGTCTATAAAGCTTCCTTTTATTTATTTCTGCTCCAATTAAATAATTTCCTTTCTTCTGAATACTTTGGGCTTAGCTCAATCTTTTGCTACTTTCTTGAGATTGTTCAGTTAAGTTTCTTTCTTTTTTTTTAATGTAGGTGTTTATAGCTATAAACTTCTCTCTTAATGTTGCTTCTGCTGTCCTATAAATGTTGGTATTTTGTGTCTTTATTTTTGTTTGTGTTGAGATTTTTAGATTTTTTTTACATTTACTTTTGATTTCTTCTTTGATCCAATGGTTATTTAAGAGTGTGTTGATTAATTTCCGTGTATTGCTGCTGTTGTTGTTTTCAATTTGTATGCTTTTTTTTTTTTCATTCTACTGTAGTCGAAAAAGATTCTTTGATTTTAGTCTTAAATTTGTTAACAAGTTATTAAAAAATCACACTGAAGAAAGTATAAAGACACTATGTATCATGACGAAGTGGGTTTTACTCCAGGAATGCATGACTGGCTCAACATATGAAAAACATTTGTCAAAATACAACACCTGTATGTCCTAGAAACTCACAGAAAACTGGAAATACAAGGGGATTTGCTCAACTTGAACAAATAAAGCAAAACAAAAACTTTCAAGTACAATATCATTGCTTAGGAATATGTAGTTATATTTGTATACATGGATTATATCAATACACAGGTATGAAAACCTCAATGTGGTAGTATAGATACATAAAATAAATGATAACATTAGATACTAGTAAAGACGTAGGATTAAAAAAATTCCTTTAATTTAAAAAAGTAATATAAGTTTATGATTGAGAAGGCCTGACCACTAAAAGTACATAAATAAAATGGGAGATGGGAGGAGCTGGTCACAATTATCAAGAGAAACATGGCAGGAAGTCATGGAGAAAGCAAGGAAGCAAGGAGAAAGAAATGGAAGAAGTCACTAATTTTGGTACATTCATGATGTGTTAAGCACCAAAACAGGTATTATGATTGCAACCCCCCATGTGAAGTTGGTTGGTGCACCTTCTGTTTTCTAGAGGACTCCAAATGACTTGCTGATCCTTTATGTCTTTCATTACTGAAAAAGTTTTCACAATCAAGTCTGACTAAAATAACATCAATGTGCTTATCTCCATGAAACATATAATCATTGACTCTCATAAAAAAGTCACTGCCTCCCTATCCCCTCATCAATCATCAGTATTGTTTAGATTCCTGTGTATGATTTTATCTATATGAGAGACACTAGGAATTATCATTTGTCTAGAAAAAGTGAATTCACTTGGGGAGAAAAAGGCCTTAAAACTTTACCATGAATAGGTGAAAGAACTGAAGAGATATAGCCTGCAGGAGATAAAATTAAGAATGGATGTTTGGGATTGAATTGCATCATTTTAAAATTATAATTTTTGAAATTCTAATCCTCAGTTCATCAGAAACAACCATATTTGGAAACAAGGTATTTAAAGAAGTAAGTAAATTAATATGAGGGCCTTAGACTGGAGCCCTAATCCAATATGACAGGTGACCTTATAAGAAGAGAAAAGTCAGATACAGAAAAAGACACCAGGGAAGTGTCCTGCATAAACAATGGTCATGTGAGGACAAAGCAGTAAGGAAGCAGCTGTCTGCACAGAAAGCAGAGAGGACTCAGAGGAAACCAGCTCTGTTGTCACCTTGATTTATAAATTCTATCATCAAGAACTATAAGAAATTCCAATTATATGTGTTAATATAAGATTTTTTTTTTCCTTTCTGACTACTTCACTATGTATGACACTCTCTAGGTCCATCCACATCTCTACAAATAATACTATATATATAGCCATTGTATACATTCCATTGCGTATATTAACACATGTTCTCTATTTATTCATCTGGCAATGGATAGGTTGTTTTCATGTACTGATTATTGTAAATAGTGCTGCAATGAATATTGGGATGCATGTATCTTTGAATTATGTTGTTCTCAGGGTATTTAGACATGAGTGGGATTGTAGGGTCATATAGTAGTTCTATGTTTAGATTATTATTTTTTTTTTTTCCTAAGAAATTTCCAACTGTTCTCTATGAGTGCTAAATTGATTCAATAGTATTCAATTCTTCGGGACCTTATGAACTGTAGCCTTCCAGGCTTCTCTGTCCATGGGATTTTCCGGGCAAAAATATTGGAGTGGATTACCATTTACTCCTTCATGGGATCTTCCTCACCCAGGGATCAAACCTGCACCTCTTATGTCTCCTGCATTGGCAGGTGTGCTCTTCACCACTAGTGCCACCTGGGAAGCCCTACTGTCCTCCAAGGTGGCTTTATCAATTTATAGTCCTACTAACAGTGCAACAGGTTTCTCTTTTCTCCAAACCCTCTCCAGCATTTACTGTTTGCAAATGTTTTCAAGATGGCCATTCTGATCATTGTGAGGTGATACCTCACGTAGTTTTGATCTGAATTTCTCTATTAGTGATGCTGAGCATCTTTTCATGTGCCTCTTGGCCATCTGTATGTCTTCTTTGGTAAAATGTCTATTAAGGCCTTCTGCCTTTTTTTTTTTTTTTTAATTAGGTTGTTTGTTTTCTTGATATTGAGTTCCATGGGCTATATTTTAGAGATTAGACCCTTTTCACTTGCTCAATTTCCAAATATTTTTCTCCCATTCTGAGGGTTGTCCTTTTGTTTGGCTTTGAAGGAGAAGAGGACAAATCGGGAGGTGAGGATTGACATATATACAGTATTGTGTGTAAAGCAGATAGCTAGTGGGAACCTGCTCTATAGCACAGGGAACCCAGTTCAGTGCTCTATGATGACCTAGATAAATGGGATGGGGTGGGAGGTCCAAGACAGAACGAATCTACACGTATTCAGTTCAGGTCAGTTCAGTTCAGTAGCTCAGTTGTGTCCGACTCTTCACAACCCCATGAATCACAGCATACTAGGCCTCCCTGTCCATCACAAACTCCCAGAGTTTACTCAAACTCATGCCCATCGAGTGGGTGATGCCATTCAACCATCTCATCCACTGTCGTCCCCTTCTCCTCCTGCCTCCAATCCATCCCAGCATCAGGGTCTTTTCCAATGAGTCAACTCTTTGCATCAGGTGGCCGAAGCACTGGAGTTTCAGCTTCAGCATCAGTCCTTCCAATGAACACCCAGGACTGATTTCCTTTAGGACTGACTGGTTGGATCTCCTTGCAGTCCAAGGGACTCTCAAGAGTCTTCTCCAACACCACAGTTCAGAAGCATCAATTTTTCGGCGCTCAGCTTTCTTCACAGTCCAACTCTCACATCCATACATGGCCACTGGAAAAACCGTAGCCTTGATCAGACGGACCTTTATATACATCTAATTCATTTTGTTGTAGAGCACAAACTAATGCAACATTGTAAAGCAATTATATCCAAACTAAGGGAAAAAATAGCTATGAGAAGATAGCTTTCTCTTTTTTAAGCAGCAGAGTCTTTGATTTTGTTATGGCACCCTTGGCTAAATAGCAAAGTAATACAGAGGAGATATGATAAAGTCAGTAAATATTTGAGATAGTGTTGTCATATTTGTTCTGAGTTTTCCCACAAGGGGAAAAAAAATGAGAAGCAAATGTTTCCAACAATGAATATTATGAAAATTATAATCTGGTTTTTAAAAATAAATTAGACGGGTTTTTTTTTTTGTTGTTTTTTGTTTTTTTTTAATTAGTAGCTCTTCTTTTTTTGTTACTTTAAATGGGAACAAAAAGGAAAATGCAAAGAAAAGTAAGAGTAAAGAAAACAATGAGGGAAGGAAAGAAAAAAACTCACTTAAGTGGCATCCTTTGTAGCACATTATGTGCTTCCATTATTGAATTAGGAATCTTAAAAGTCATCATTTTCTTGGAAGTGATTAAGTAAATATGTATTTGCCTTCATTTGCTGAACACTTGGAAGATGATTTGAAAAAAAAGCTAAAAATTATCTTCATGTTAATTCCAATTTTTTTTTTTTTTTTTGCTTTGTTTTCTTTAGATAAAATGGATGTTAAAGCTTTGTTAGTTCTAAAAAACTGAGGTTATATCTAATTCTTAGAGCCCAGTTCGCACTCACCTAAAAAACTATCTCCCTCTCACCAGTAATTACACACTTTCATTGTGTGTGACTTTTTATTGTGTGTGACCATCTAGCCCAATAGATGGACTAGTCAGTGGATCCTTGGTTTTTAGTGTTCTGGATACTGGGTTGGTTGACCCTTGTGTGATTTGCTTGGATTAAACATGTGAATTTTATGCTGGTGTCTGACATTGAATTGTATCAATGGATTCCTCTGTGCCTGATGCTGAATTCTGGACAATGTGAGTTCTAATATTTGTCTTGTCTTTTTCAGTCCTTCTGTGATCCATTGATGATTGTCTCACCCATGTTGGATTTTCTTCAGCTCTTACTGATTCTGACATAATATGGATTATATCTTTTATTTGATTTTTATTTATTCATTTGTTTTGTCTTGAGTGGTGAATTCAAGAGGCTCAGGCTGCAGGATCACTAAGCTCACACCACAACTAGGTTTTATACTGAAATTTTCTCAACATGATTTCTCTGAACATGTAGAAAATATGAAGATCTTTTATTTAAATCTCAAGCTCTCCCAGATCTCCTCTCTTTTGAGTAGTATCTCTCTCACACACACACACACCACATCATATTGTACATAAATCTACTTGGCCCAGATTGTAGCAAGAAAAGGACAGCCTTCAATAAAATTGCCTATCGGATAATCAAATGAAAATCCAGACAAAAACTCATCTGTTTTCCCTGATTTTCTCACTTCCTTCTCAGGATATCTTCCCTGGGTGTGCAGGTTTGTACATCCTCTAGGCTCACTACAATGATCAACTATTAGGTAAACAAATTTAAGCAAATTCAAAAATTTAAAAAGGAAATATAAGTCTTAAAGATCTGAAACATGGAAACAGTAGGGGACATCTTTGATATTATGCCAAGTTAACATATAAGATCAGAGACCCAAGATTTCCGAACTCCGAAATAATCACTGTATACAATAACATCTGTAATCACAAAAGTGGCTGACTGCAGTAAAATGAAAACTTTGAAAATTTAGAAATTTTAGCCAATAAAATATACAAATGCTCAGAATAGTTAACAACAACAACAAAAACTGACACAGAAGTGGGGAAGGAATTATAAATAAATAAATGAAGGGATCTCAAGAGGACAGGTAGATGCAGTGCTGCTGGGTGTCTGGATTATTTTTTTATGCATAAGGCAAATTTCAAGAGACTGCTTCGTCAATGTGTTTAATTTCTGGAAGAGACTTCAGGTTGATTAGTGTATCATAGTTTGAAACCTGTCAATGAAATCACAGAAAAAACATTTTTTTAATATCCTATTCTTGACCTATTTTCACATTTCAAAATATTCTTTATAATTCTTTGCGTACAACCTTCTTGAACTTAATAGTACTTTGAAATGTAATGCTTCTCCTTAGCTGGGAAGCTGAATTTTTACAGCTCTTCCTTCAAGCTGGTGTCTTGAGTAGTTCAGCATAATAAAATACATATGGAGCAATGGAAATGAACAATTTTTCAAAAGTTACAGATTTAGTTTTAAACTGTGAAGCTTTCTAAGATTTTCTAGTTTTAAAAAATATTAGACAGCATTCTTTATATTCCAAATCATTTTTACTATTAAATAGAGTTTCTTCTCCAGATTTTACAGAAAATAAAAGAAACAGTTATAAACTACTTTAACATTAAATTAATAGTCTAGAAAAATATGTATTTGAAATATGTTGTTGATAATAAATTTATACTTAATTATAATATAAAATTAGGCTTTCCTGTTGACTTAGACAGTAAAACATTTGCTGGCAATGTGGGAGACCAGGTTCAATCCTTGCAGTGGGAGGAATCTCTGGGACCAGAAGAATCCCTGGAGAAGGACATGGCAACCGCTCCAGTATTCTTGCCTGGAGAATCCCACGGACAGGTGGCACTGGTGGGCTACAGTCCTTGAGGTTGCAAAGAGGCAGACACGACAGCAATTAACACTTTCATAAAATAAAAAGACAATGCATTAAAACAAAGTAATTTTAATCTATTTATATCTTATTCACTAAAAATAACTAATATATTTTTAAAATTTAAATTGAGAATATTAAGATCTTTAATAAATAGTCAATATTATAATTTAACATTTTCTCAAATTAAACTCAGTTAAAGATTCATAATTTTGATAAATTCAATAAAAATATGTGTATATGTCTCTCTTTTACTTTTATTCTATGATTGATTTTTCTCTTGTATCATAAAGAATCTTTTAGAAAAAATGCAATCAGATTTGGCAAACTAATTTAATGTTCAAAACACTCATTTCTTTTAAATTATTGGGGTCAATCTGATTTTTCTATTCACTATCCTAGTGGGATTAATGTGTCAGTCAAATTTTGAGAGTTAATTTTATTATTGATATCAAACATGAAACACATACAATCAGGAGAGCTGGATCTGGGTTTTGTGGAACTAGCATATAATTTGTGGAAGTTCTTTTAAGGTTGAAATGATTCAAAATTAGAAATATGAGATTAGTACAAATGCAAATAATTATTTTATTCTGTGGAAATAGTTCACAAAAATAAGAATATTTAAACTTAGATAAAATCACAAGTATTTTCTTTACATTTATATATTTTCTCCCAGTAAGATTCTTCTTTCTCTACCATATCAGAACTCTGAAAATAATTCTACATTCCAACAATTCTGATAAAAATGCAAAATTAATTCTAAATTAATTATAATCAGTTAAAACCAATTTTAGTGAATTTTAAGATTAAGCCATGTTATATTAGGCTTAGGAGTAATTACAATACTTATATTGAATTCTTGGTGAATATATGTAGAAATTTTGTTAGTGGAATACTTGTTTCTTTGCATTATTTTGATACTTCAGAGGCAATTTGCATGGCTGTCTTTTGTTTAATGACTTTAAGAGATATACCTGGTGGCCCAGAGGTAAAGAACCTCCCTGCCAATGCAGGATACATGGGTTTGATCCTTAAGTTGGAAACATCTCATGAAGAAGGAAATGGCACCCAGTCTAGTATTCTTGTCTGATGGACTACAGTTCATGAGGTCTCAAAGATGTTGGATAAGACTTAGCAACTGAACAACAACAACAAGAGATGTCAGGTATTCTATAAAATAATCCTGATACGTAGGGTTGTATAAAATATGTGTGTTTACACACCAACATATTTGCTGTATATAGGATGGTTTCAAATGTATCCTGGTATCATAGAAAATCTATCAATTTTATTTTAGGAAATTTCAATTAAAAAGCAAAGAAAAATATGTGGCGTGTTTATGATTGTTTATTCCCCATTGCTGAGTATCTTTCTGACAGGAGAGAACATTCAAGTTGACAAAATCTTCCTAGGAACATAATCTTCTGCTTGCAATTTTACGTCTAAGGACTGGAAAAATTCCTGTGGGATATTTACTGTTTCCATACCTTTCAGACCTTATTTCTCCAATTCATAAATATGTGTGGTGTAGTCTATGGCCTATTCTCATCCCTACACAATTTCGTGTCCTCTACTTTCCTATTATGATGCTCAGTGAGTCCTCCTGGGAGCCGTCCCCTACCTGGACCTGGAGGGTTAGCAGTAACTATTTGCAAAATGGGAACTGCTAATGATATTTCACTGAAACCACATTAAGTTTCCCTTTTCCATATCACACACACACACACACACACACACACACACACACACAAAGTCTTGATACATTTCAATTCCAAGGGAAAATGGCAGAGTGAATACATTGGGGGTAGAAAGAGACAATAATCCTGACCAACTGAAGCTTTAAGCCATAGTGAGCCCACCAAAGAGCACCCCAATGTCTTGGGAAGAGCTCTAAGCAAAGGAGTGTCCTGAACCTTCTCCTCAATAACTCTTGTAAATCTAACTCTGATAGAGAAAACTGCAGCTCAATTCCAGAAAAATAAATGACCCAATCAAAAAATGGGCCAAAGATCTAAGCAGACATTTCTCCAAAGAAGACATACAGATGGCTAACAAACACATGAAAAGACGCTCAGCATCACTCATTATCAGAGAAATGCAAATCAAAACCTCAATGAGGTACCATTACACGCCAGTCAGAATGGCTGCTATCTAAAAGTCTACAAGCAATAAATGCTGGAGAGGGTGTGGAGAAAAGGGAATCCTCTTACACTGTTGGTGGGAATGCAAACTAGTACAGCCGCTATGGAGGACAGTGTGGAGATTCCTTAAAAAACTGGAACTAGAACTGCCATATGACCTAGCAATCCCACTCCTGGGCATACACACCAAGGAAACCAGAAGTGAAAGAGACACATGTACCCCAATGTTCATCACAGCACTGTTTATAATAACCAGGACATGGAAGCAACCTAGATGCCCATCAGCAGACGAATGGATAAGGAAGCTGTGGTACATAGACACAATGGAATACTACTCAACCATTAAAAAGAATACATTTGAATCAGTTCGAATGAGGTGGATGAAACTGGAGCCCATTATACAGAGTGAAGTAAGCCAGAAAGATAAAGACCAATACAGTATACTAACGCATATATATGGAATTTAAAATATGGTAATGATAACCCTATATGCAAAGCAGAAAAGGAGACGCAGATGTACAGAACAGACTTTTAGACTCTGTGGGAGAAGGAGAGGGTGGGATGTTCAGAGACAACAGCATTGAAACAAGTATACTATCAAGGGTGGAACAAATCACCAGCCCAGGTGGGATGCATGAGACAAGTGCTCAGGGCTGGTGCACTGGGAAGACCCAGAGGGGTGGGATGGGGAGGGAGGCGGGAGTGGGGATCGGGATGGGGAACACATGTAAATCCCTGGCTGATTCATGTCAATGTATGGCAAAAGCCACTACAATATTGTAAAGTAATCAGCCTCCAACTAATAAAAATAAATGGAAAAACAAACAAACAAAAAAAGAAACTAACACACACACACACAAAAGTGAGAAAACACATTCAGCAGTTTCCAGTGACTCTCAAATGCTGAGTTTTACACCAAAGCGATGCAATGGAACCACTACTTTCCTATTATTAACACACTGGAACAGTAACAAAGGCACACAAGTCTGTTCTTAATATCATGTGTGTCAAGGCTACAGGAGACCCCCTGCTTCATTGCCCAAACTAATTTTTATATTTTCTTATTCAAAGTCTTCTTCCTCAGGCGTAAACACTGACTTTGAAAAAACAATGTATCGATTCAAATCACCTGTGTGGTGCATAATATTGCACAGATTGCATTCACATATTGCATAATTTTCTAGAAAAACTAGAAAGTGATATGTGAAAAGAATAAGTAGGAACACTTACAAAAGAGCTCAGTTATTAAATATTTGGGGCAGTAATTGATACAAGAGCTTCAGTGTGTTTCCAACCCATCAGAAGCTGAGTGCAGCCAAGTGCTAACATATGTCAGAGGGTTATATGAAGTTAGGTCACAAGGAATCAACATAGGGAGAATGCTTGCTGAATTGATGACATAGGAAAAAGTGTCTAAAGTAGGTAATACTGGAAACAGAAATTATAAGCCAAACAAACTTCCCACAGATGAAAACACTGAGGGTCTGTTACCAATTTCCTTGCTTACCAAAACAGAACTATCGTTCAGTACTTAGCCCAAGAGTTAAGTAGTCTGAGAAACTTTAAATGACAACTCTATTTAGGAATAATTTGTCACTGCACAGTTACCTCTATTATGAAAAGATCTCTGCCCTGTTCATTTTGCATCCTACAGTACTTGCCTTTTCCTCCAGAAAGATTTTTTCTTTTGTTTTCATTGCCCCGTATGTTTCTACATGATGGAAGTTACGGCTTTAAATGACAACTCTGTTTAGGAATAACTTGTCACTGCACAGTTACCTCTCTTTTGGCAAGATTTCTGTCCTGTTCATTTTGCATCCTACAGTACTTGCCACTTTGCATTTGATAAACGTCTGTTGGCTAAAGAATGAATATTGGCACATTACAACTAGCCAAAAGTTATGATAAAAAAAGCATGGTCCATATCTGATGAGCAGTAAGTTGATTTTGACTGGCGATTGTGAAATACACACTTAAAAATAAGTCCATGAATCTAGGATGTTGCAATATTGTAAATAGCTCTGAATGCCGGGAAGAGTAATTTATACCTAACCTGGTCAAAGCAGACAGACTTCAGAGATATTTTACGTGAAAGGTGGCATTCTTAAATCCCAACCAAAGATAGTGTTAGCTTAAGACCAGTCCACAGGCATTGATTTTATTTTAATATTTTAATGCAACTTATATTCAGATAACTATAATGTTACCTGTTGATATAATTCAGGATTGATAGTATTTAATTGCAGATTGTGAACATCAAAAAACAGGAAAAAAAAGTGGAATTTGTACAGAGGAAACCTTAAGGAATTGGCTATGAAATGGAGAAGAAGAATATTTTCTTAATCTTATGTGGTGAAATGTACAAATACTGACAAAAATTTTCACTGATGTGTAGGACTTTGAAGTCCTTCCTGATTTCCATTTGTCCATCAGAAAATAACAAAGTCATCTGTTCTTGGCTGGGCAGGTGTGTTGAGAAAACTGTAGGTAGAATTTGATAAATCATAAATGTCTGTAGAGGGAGAAATGAGACCAGTGATAGTAAATAAGGTGATGAGGACCCAGTTAAGTTTAGAAAACACGCATTCCAGACTGAAATGATACTTCTCTAATTCTTTGCCCTCTGCCCCCCCCACCCCCCCCGCCCCGCCCCTGGGAAGTCAATAGCTACTGTGATATCAGGGCACAAAATAGAATACAGAATATGTGAACACTTGCGTCTTGTCATGTTAGCTACATACACTACTTTTCCCAAAATGTCTTACCCTGAATAATTTCATGTTAATATGAAAAAGAGACATTTTGCACAAGATTTGAAAGAATGAATGAAATGAAACAATGAAGCAACAGATATATTTACAGATAGATATAATTATATACATAAATTACATATAGTTATTTCAGTCGCTCAGTCTTGTCTGACTCTTTGCCACCCCATGGACCGCAGCATGCCAGGCTTCCCTGTCCACCATCACCAGCAGGGAAGCCTGGCGTGATGTGGTTCATGGGGTTGCAAAGAGTCAGACATGACTGAGTGACTGAACTAACTATACATAAAGCTCTGAAGGTCTGTGCAAGTCACGAGATCTTATTGCTTATCCACACACATAACCACTTACAAAGGCAACATCCAGGCCCACAACTTCCATAGATCCTGCCAAATCCTACTTCAGCATCTTCTACTCTTGAACCAGCTGTGCCTTGATGAGGATCACCCACTTCTGCCAGACATCTCCATCATCAAAGTTGGAGGCCTGGAGGCCTGGGGAGACCTGTCCATCCTCACAAACTATAGTTCATCTTATAAGACCCAGGTTATGGTCACTTGTCTTGTTTCATCTGCATCTTTTCTTCCTGATCACTTCCTTTTAAGATTTAAGTTTCCTGTACCAGAGCCAGATGCAGCAAACTCATATGGACCCACATAACCAGCTCACACAAGTGGGTAGAGCCCAGTCACCCAATAAACCACACACTGCTCTGCTCGACTCCTTGACTAAAATAAGCCTCATGTAGTGTTGATAGTTTCCACAGCAGGCATAATTGCAAAGAAATTTCATAGTTCAGGTAGCAGAATGATGGAAGTGGCCTATGGACTGGGCAGAGAATGAATATGAACTACACTTCATGAAAGACTCCAGCAATAGTCAAAATGCATTGTTTTCTTCCTTAATTGTAACTCTCTTCAAAGTTATGCAAACTATAACTACTTTCATCTCAAATGTTTTACTTGTATATGTGCATATGCTCATATTTTAAGTTGATTTTTTTATCTTTCCTTCTATATCACCTCTTCCTGTCCTGCCAGTGTACATAGATTAAAACTTCTACATGTGGAATGGCTCGCTATCTCACAAACATTAAATAAGCACTATGTTTGACCTACCACTATATATTTATGCAGTAGCAGTATGCTGTTCATATAGTAAAACAATAAACTTTAAAGAATTAACATTGTGTTATGTTAAAATTTTATGGAAATTTTAAGAAAATAAATAGAATATTACTCACATGTAGACAGTAGTTTATATGCCATTGATGGTTTCAACTTCACCAGTTACAAAATAAATATAGGAAGAAAGCTTTTTAATAATTATTGTGTGTATATATATAGATACTGTGGTAAAATAGATCAACATATTTAGCTTTAAAACTATGTTACATGGAAGTATATGCAAAAAGTTTTTAAGTGTTGATGGCATTTTCCATCTAAATAATTAAAGAAATTGGCAAATACAAATCACAGTTATTAAATAGGGAGGAAAGTAAAAACTACCTAAGACATTTCATATGTATTTAACATAATTGCATTCTATCAAGTAATGGGAAAAAAGGTAAATTGAGGCAGGTAGCATGGCCTAATCAATCTTCTCCCCAAACAAATGTTCTAATTTTAAGATTCTCTACACTATGAAGATATGAAATCTCTATGAAAATTATAGATACCAAGGGAAAGTTTAATGCAAACGTGGACACAATAAAGGAGATAAATGGAATGGACCTAAATGAAACAGAAGATAAGAAGTGGTTGCAAGAATTTACAGAAGAACTATATAAAAAAGATCTTCATGAACCAG
The DNA here is from genome assembly GCF_019320065.1 of Cervus canadensis. Lineage (NCBI taxonomy): Eukaryota > Metazoa > Chordata > Mammalia > Artiodactyla > Cervidae > Cervus > Cervus canadensis. The sequence goes on from NC_057405.1 coordinate 17,387,081, forward strand.
ATAACCATGATGGTCACTCACTTAGAGCCAGCCATCCTGGAATATGAAGTCAAGTGGGCCTGAGGAAGCATCACTGGGAACAAAGCTAGTGGAGGTGATGGAATTCCAGGTGAGCTATTTCAAATCCTAAAATATGATGCTGTGAAAGTGCTGCACTCAATGTGACAGCAAAATTGGAAAACTCAGCAGTGTGGAAAAGGTCAGTTTTTGTTCCAATCCCAAAGAAAGGCAATGCCAAAATGTGTTCAAACTACTGCAGAATCACACTCACCTCACATGCTGGCAACGTAGTGCTCAAAGTTCTCCAAGCCAGGCTTTAGCAATACATGGACCATGAACTTCCAGATATTTGAGCTGGATTTAGAAAAGGTAGAGAAACCAGAGATCAAATTGCCAAAATTCGGTGGATCGTAGAAAAAGCAAGAATTTCAGAAAAACATCTACTTCTGTTTTATTGACTATGTCAAGGCTTTTGACTGTGTGGATCACAATAAACTATGGAAAATTCTGAAAGAGATGGGAATACCAGACCATGTTACGTGCCCCCTGAGAAATTTGTATACAGGTCAAGAAGCAATAGAACGGGCATGGAACAACAGAATGGTTCCAAATTGGGAAAGGAGTACATGAAGGCTGTATATTGTCACCCTGATTATTTAACTTATATGCAGAGTACATCACATGAAATTCCAGGCTGGATGAAGCACAAGCTCTAATCAAGATTCCCAGAGAAATATCAATAATCTGAGATATGCAGATGACACCACCCTTATGGCAGAAAGAGAAAAACTAAAGAACCTCTTGATGGAAGTGAAAGAAGAGAGTGAAAAAACTGGCTTAAAACTCAATATTCAAAAAGCAAAGATCATGTCATCTGGTACTATCACTTCATGGCAAATTGTTGGGGAAACAAAGGAAACAGTGAGAGACTTAATTTTTGGGGGCCTCAAAATCACTGCAGATAGTGACTTCAGCCATGAAATTAAAAGACGCTAGTTCCTTGGAAGAAAAGCTATGACCAACCTAAACAGCATATTAAAAAGCAGAGACATTACTTTGCTGACAAAGGTCTATCTAGTCAAAGCTCTGGTTTTTCCAGTAGTCATGTATGGATGTGAAAGCTGGACTGTAAAGAAATTGAGTGCTGAAGAATTGATGCTTCTGTGCTATGTTTATGGAGGAGACTCTCGAGAGTCCCTTGGACGCAAGGAGATCCAACCAGTCTATCCTAAAGGAAATCAGTCCTGAATATTCATTGGAAAGACTAATGCTGAAGCTGACACTCCAATATTTTGGCCACCTGATGTGAAGAACTGACCCACTGAAAAAGACTCTGATGCTGTGAAGGTTGAATGCAGGAGGAGAAGGGAATGACAGAGGATAAGATGGTTGGATGGTGTCACTGGCTCAATGGACATAAGTTTGAGTAAGCTTTGGGAATTGGTGATGGACAGGGAGTCCTGGCATGCTGCAGTCTATGCAGTCAGAAAGAGTTGGACACAACTGAGTGAGTGAACTGAAATGATGCTAAGAAGTTGAATGGTTACTAATCATGTATCATTCTACTTTGCAGACTATATTTGCTACACAAATACCAGAAAACTGTACCTCTGTTATTGTGAGAGCAGTCTAGCTGTGTTTCACAAGTTAAAATAAATAAATAAATGCAAGCCAAACATTAAAAATTTCTGTTTTCAGTCTTAATCATCTGCTGAGCAGGGCACACCTCTGCTGAAGATTGTGAGCTCTGAAGGACATCTTTCTAAAATATGAATGCCTTCTTAATCCTTCTGTTTGTTATGGAAACTAGAACTCCTAAGCTGAACATTAGGGTGGATATGAAACTGTCAACCACATCAGAAGGTGATTTTGTGTGATTTATTTCAAGGATGACCCCTTTCACAAGCTGAACTCTCCCACTACTGTCATAGAAACTTATGGGGACTTAAGATTCCTTATTTTGTTTCACCATTAAGAAAGTACCACAAGTTATATTTTTTGTGGTAACGAAGGAGACTATTCATAATTATCTGAAAAGTTATTAAGATAGTCTTTCTTTTTTCAACTACATGTTTTTTTGTGAGCCCAGATTTTCTTCATATACTTTGAACAAAACAATACACAACAACTGACAAATGCCAAATAGATACAAGGATTTAGCTGCCTTCACTTAAGCTGTTCATTGTGTACTAAAAGCTTCAGTCATGTCCAACTCTTTGTGACCCTGTGGACCATAGCCTGCAAGGCTCCTCTGTCCATGGGATTCTCTAGGCCAGAATACTGGAGTGGGTTGCCATGCCCTCTTCCAGGGGATCTTCCCGACCCAGGGATGGAACCTGTGTGTCCTGCATTGGTAGGTGGATTCTTTACCCCTGAGCCACTTGGTAAGACCTCACTTAAAGTAGACATTGAATAGATTTGCAAAAATTTTTAAGTGTTTGTTTCTTTTGTTATGGAAAGCAGTTATTTTTTTAAGAATGCTATTGGTGACAATACATTTGGATACATACTTTCATCTATAAATGAATGAGTTTAGTTTTAATTTTTATCTATCTTAGTTTTGAATATAAAGACTATAGAGGGAAAAAAAAAGACTGGCTGACCTTTCAGTAATTTTCCAAGAATATAAACAGATCCTGGCATCAAAATGCTTATGATCCTTTCTTTTGTCCTGTTGGTTGATTGATCTGCCTTTACCTGTGTCACACCACCTTAAATATGGCAACTTTAAAGTATATGTTGATGTAGAGTTAGGCCAATCCTTTCAGTTTCTTTTTCTTCTTCATCAATTCCTTGTGGAGTTGGTAAGGAAGGTGAAATTTACCTTATATTTCAAATACTTGAGCATTACTTGAGTTTGCACTTCCATATGTACATGCATCACCAACATAATAAAATAAATGAAAATATATATGTAATTAAGAAATGCACACTAACAATATGATTGTATATTACAACTCGGATCATTTACAAATTCTAATTTCAGATTCTTTAGCTCATCAACAACAGGGTTTGATCATGACCTATGGAAAAGAAAAGAAGCTAAAACAAGATTACCGATATATAGAATATCACAAAGAAAAGATTATTAATCTAAGAAGCATAAAGGGTTCACATAAATGTTCATTAAAACACAGTATTTAAAAGCAAATAAAAGATTCCTTAATACTGTATTTAAGCATAATGGCAAGAATGCTAGCAGGAATGTAGGCTCAAAACTAAAGTATGCCAGAGAAAATTTGTATGCCAGAGATATGTATAAAATTGTCTATAACAAGATTATGTAAATGCAGAAATATTATTCACATATATATATATATATATATATATATATATATATTCTTTCTCTGTCTCTGTCTCTCTGTCTCTGTCTCTCTGTCTCTTTCTCTCTCTCTCTCTCTCTCGCTCTCTCTCTCTCTATATATATATATATCTATCTTTGTATTTCCCCAGTGGCTCAGTGGTAAGAAATGTACCTGCCAATGCAGTAGACATGGATTCAATCCCTGAGTCAGGAAGATCACCTGAAGAAGGAAATAGAAACCAACTACAGTACTATTGCCTGAGAAATACCATGGACAGAGGAAGCTGGTGGGCTGCAGTCCATGGCATTGCAGAAGAGTTGGACATGACTTAGAAACTAAACAGCAGCAGTGTATCATTACATTAAGTAAACACGAATGAGAAATTTTCTCAAAATAAAATGTATAATTAAAAAGACACAGAGGAATAGAATATACTAATAAACATATACCAGATACTGAATTTAATACAATCTTAGTCTCCAAAACTCTTATGATTGCCTGTGTTTATCTGTACATCTACTTTTTCACAAAATCTTATACATAATCATATATATTATGGATAGAAGCATAATTTTTATTCCAAGATATTTTTGTTTTGGAAAATATAACTAGCATGACTTTTGATTGATCTATTCACAATAAAAAAGAAACAATTATCTGTTTCATTTAAAAAATAACTTAAAAATAAGTATGTCTTAGAATTTCATACCTGAAATGGAGCTTCATGTTTTTTAGCCCATTTATTTATTTACTTATGTGTGCATTTATTCATTCATTTTCCATTCTTTTGTGGATGCCTACATTTATTAAAAATATAAAATATGTGTCAAGTATTGTTCTAATTTCTAGGGGTACTGCAGAGGACAAATAAGCAAAACTATTTTTAAAGGGGTTACGTTTTGTAGGGAGAGGCAGAGAACTTAAAGATAAGTAAAATCTATAGTATAGGTTCAATTCAGTTCAGTCACTCAGTCGTGTGTGAATCTTTACGACACCATGGACCACAGCACGCCAGGCCTCCATGTCCATCACCAACTCCCGGAGTTCACTCTAACTCACGTTCATCGAGTCAGTGATGCCATCCAACCATCTCATCCTCTCTTGTCCCCTTCTCCTCCTGCCCTCAATCTTTCCCAGCATCAGGGTCTTTTCAAATGAGTCAGCTCTTCACTTCAGGTGGCCAAAGTACTAGAGTTTAAGCTTCAACATTAGCACCTCTAATGAACACCCCGGACTATTCTCCTTTAGGACGGAATTGTTGGATCTCCTTGCAGTCCAAGGGACTCTCAAGAATTTTCTCCAACACCACAGTTCAAAAGCATCAATTCTTCAGCGCTCAGCTTTCTTTATAATCCAACTATTACATCCATACATGACCACTGGAAAAACCATAGCCTTGACTAGATGGACCTTTGTTGACAAAGTAATGTCTCGGCTTTTTAACATGCTATCTAGGTTGGTCATAACTTTCCTTCCAAGAAGCAAGTGTCTTTTAATTTCATGGCTGCAATCACCATCTGCAGTGATTTTGAAGCCCAGAAAAATAAGGTCAGCCACTGTGTCCACTTTTTCCCCATCTATTTGCCATGAAGTGATGGGCCTGATGCCATGATCTTAGTTTTCTGAATGTTGAGCTTTAAGCCAACTTTTTCACTCTCCTTTTTCACTTTCATCAAAAGGCTTTTCAGTTCTTCCTCACTTTCTACCATAAAGGTAGTGTCATCTGCATAGCTGAGATTATTGATATTTCTCCTGGCAATCTTGATTCCAGCTTGTGCTTCCTGCACCCCAGCATTTATCATTATGTACTCTGCATATACGTTAAATAAGCAGGGTGAAAATATACAGCCTTAACATACTCCGTTTCCTATTTGGAAGCAGTCTGTTGTTCCTTGTCCAGTTTTAACTGTTGCTTCCTGACCTGCATACAGGATTCTCAAGAGGCAGGTCACTTGGTCTGGTATTCCCATCTCTTGGACAGTTTTCCATAGTTTATTGTGATCCACACAGTCAAAGGCTTTGGCATAGTCAATAAAGCAGAAATAGATGTTTTTCTGGAACTCTCTTGCTTTTTCAATGATCCATCTATAGTATATAGATCAGTTATACATTCTATGAGGAAAAAGCAGGAGAGGAATATATAGAATGAAGAATAGAGTGAGGATTTTGTTTTGTTTTGTTTGTTTGTTTTTTTAATAGAAAAATTAGGATGCTCTGTGACTAGTTAACCTTTGAAAAAACACCTGGAAGAGATGCATCCAGTTTCAGTTAAACTCTCCCTGATTATATCTTCTTCAACTGACTTTTCAGTTAACTTTAATAACAAGCGATATAGTATATTTCTGGATAGTTCATGTCAAATAATTTTGGAAATATCCATTTGTTAGTGTTGTCCTTCCTTATTGTAGGGTGAAAAGCCTGTTTGTTGTATGTCATCTCCGTTGATTCCAACCTACACTCCTGGGAATATGAAGAACAAATATAAAATGCATTTATGTGGTGGTTCTTCAAGTCCTGTTTCCTTGAATCTTCTTGAATTACTCTTCTATCCATTATTCCCCTTGCCATGGGATTTCAAGATGTATTTCTTTGGTTGATCAGTTGATTGATTGCTGTCCCTTGACTTCTATTAAGTCTAAGTTCCAAAAATGATTGTACTGCTCTGGATAATAGTATAAGCTTGAAGACTAGAGTGGGATCAGTACTTCTCTTGCTCTAGATTAAGATTTCAGAAAATTGCCTAATTTTCTGAAATATATATAGTGATTTATTTGTATTTTTTAGAATACTAAAGTATCTTAATTTTCTTCACATATATTGATATTTAATCATTTATTTTCTATTTTTAATATAGTATGGTGCTTCATGTGTTTTAATATTATTCTTATTAATTGTATCTTGTTTTTTAACTGATCATTGAAATATTTTAAGGTCTTTTGGGACCATGACATTATGTCCAATGCATTCATTATTTTTCCCATTCCTTTAATCAAATACAAGTATCCTAAATATTTTATCAAAATATTTGAAAACATCTTACCAGAAAGAGTAAATACAATCATGTGATACATTTGTGTGCTGGACTGATCTCTCTAGAAATAGCTTTCCATGAGAGTAGATCAGAACATTATAGATATCACTAGTTATAAAATAATTCTGGCATTTTTCTATCTTATCATTTATAGTTTATTGACAGATACTAATATTTTTACACATATTCGAATGCTGTCTTCTGATGAATATATAGCTAAATTTTGCAGAAAAAAAACAAATATTAATTTCAATGAATATGATGTAGTCCCATTAACATTGTTGGTTACTTTCATCACATTTTTCCTCCTAAGTTATCCTAACCAGACTCTTAATAAGTGAATCTATAATCTTGCCTAGGATAAAAATCATTTTGGGAAGTATATTGCTTAAGATGCCCACATAAATAATTAATTAAAATTTAAAAGTGTATAGTTATTTAATGATAAACATTAATTCATATATGGTTATATGAATTTACACAGAAATGCTTTCATGTTTGGGATTTTATGAGGTTATATTTCTACATTTTTCTGTAATAAGTGCCCAGGAGTGCCTTTATAATTTTATATATGATATATATATATATATATAATTTTAAATACATATATATGCATATATATAATTTTATATGCATGTACAATTTTTATATATATGCATATATAATTTTATAAATCAAAACCAGATAACCAAAAAAAAAAAAATCACCAAATAATTTTCCAGAGTGAATGTGGCATATTCAATTCCTACCAGCAATATATAAGTGATCCTGGTCACATACTCTCTTGTCAGTATATAGTTTTGTCACCATTTTTTCTTTTAGCCTTCCATTCTCATATCAGTCACGTGTATTGATATTTCCATTGCAGTTTGAATTTCCATTTTGCAGATGTCTCAGTTCAGTTCAGTTCAGTCACTCAGTCGTGTCCGACTCTTTGTGATCCCATGAATCACAGCACGCCAGGCCTCCCTATCCATCACCAACTCCCGGAGTTTACTCTAACTCATGTTCATCAAGTCGGTGATGCCATCCAACCATCTCATCCTCTGTCATCCCCTTCTCATCCTGCCCTCAATCTTTCCCAGCATCAGGGTCATTTCCAATGAGTCAACTCCTCACATGAGGTGGCCAAAGTTTTGGAGTTTCAGCTTTAGCATCAATCCTTCCAATGAACACCCAGGACTGATCTCCTTTAGGATGGACTGGTTGGATCTCCTTGCAGTCCAAGGGACTCTCAAGAGTCTTCTCCAACACCACAGTTCAAAAGCATCAATTTTTCAGCACTCAGCTTTCTTCACAGTCCAACTCTCACATCCATACATGACCACTGGAAAAACCATAGCTTTGATTAAACAGACCTTTGTTGACAAAGTGATGTCTCTGCTGTGTAATATGCTATCTAGGTTGGTCATAACTTTCCTTCCAAGGAGTAAGCGTCTTTTAATTTCATGGCTGCAATCACCATCTGCAGTGATTTTGGAGCCCCCCCCCCCCAAATAAAATAAAATAAAGTCAGCCACCGTTTCCACTGTTTTCCCATCTATTTGCCATGAAGTGATGGGACCAGATGCCATGATCTTAGTTTTCTGAATGTTGAGCTTTAAGTCAACTTTTTCACTCTCCTTTTTCACTTTCATCAAGAGACTTTTTAGTTCCTCTTCACTTTCTGCCATAAGGGTGGTGTCACCTGCATATCTGAGGTTATTGATATTTCTCCTGGAAATTTTGATTCCAGTTTGTGCTTCTTCCAGCCCAGCATTTCTCATGATGTACTCTGCATAGAAGTTAAATAAGCAGGGTGACAATATACAGTCTTGACATACTCTTTTCCTATTTGGAACCAGTCTGTTGTTCCATGTCCAGTTCTAACTGTTGCTTCCTGGCCTGCATATAGGTTTCTCAAGAGGCAGGTCAGGTGGTCTGGTATGCCCATCTCCTTCAGAATTTTTCACAGTTTATTGTGATCCACATAGTCAAAAGCTTTGGCATAGTCAATAAAGCAGAAATAGATGGTGGGTTTTTTTTTGTTTTTTTGTTTTTTTTTTCTGGAACTCTTGCTTTTTCGATGATCCAGCATATGTTGGCAATTTGATCTCTGGTTCCTCTGTCTTTTCTATAACCAGCTTGAGCATCTGGAAGTTCACAGTTCACGTATTGCTGAAGCCTGGCTTGGAGAATTTTGAGCATTACTTTACTAGCGTGTGAGATGAGTGCAACTGTGCGGTAGTTTGAGCATTCTTTTGGGATTGCCTTTCTTAGGGATTGGAATGAAAACTGACCTTTTCCAGTCCTGTGACCACTGCTGACTTTTCCAAATTTGCTGGCATACTGAGTGTAGCACTTTCCCAGCATCATCTTTCAGGATTTGAAATAGCTCAACTGGAACTCCATCACCTCCACTAGCTTTGTTCGTACTGATGCTTTCTAAGGCATTATCTGGGTTGTAAAGATATTTTTTGTACAGTTCTTCTGTTTATTTTTGCCACCTCTTCTTAATATCTTCTGCTTCTGTTAGGTCCATACCATTTCTGTCCTTTATCAAACCCATCTTTGCATGAAATGTTCCCTTGGTGTCTCTAATTTTCTTGAAGAGATCTCTAGTCTTACCCATTCTGTTGTTTTCCTCTTTGTCTTTGCACTGATCACTGAGGAAGGCTTTCTTATCTCTCCTTGCTATTCTTTGGAAATCTGCATTCAAATGGAAATATCTTTTCTTTTCTCCTTTGCTTTTCACTTCTCTTCTTTTCACAGCTATTTGTAAGGCCTCCTCAGACAGTCTTTTTTTTTTTTTTTGCTTTTCTTTTCCATGGGGATAGTCTTAATCCCTCTCTCCTGTACATTGTCATGAACTTCTGTCCATAGTGCATCAGGCACCCTGTCTATCAGATCTAGTCTCTCACTTCCACTGTATAATCATAAGGGATTTGATTTAGGTCATACCTGAATGGTCTAGTGGTTTTACCTTCTTTCTTCAATTTAAGTCTGAATTTTAGTGATATTTAATTTTGTTCATGCTCTTGTTTATTATCTGCATCTTCTTTTCACTGAAATTTCTCTCTATGTTATTTCCCATTTGCTAATTGGATTTATTTCAGTTTACAGAGTTTAGGTTTCTTTAGTTTCAAGAGTTCTTTATATATTCAATAACAAGTCTTTTTTTTTGGCTGTATGGTTTATAAATATCCTCTTCACTGTCTGTCCATTGACCCTCCCCCTATTTTTTTCCCCAGAATATTTTAAAGGTCAAATGTTTTTAACTTTGATGAAGTTCAACTTTTCATTTTTTTCTATGTTGGCTCATTCTAATGTTGGTATCTAATTTTCCTATCATCTAACTGTAGGTCCCAGAGATATGGTTTGATATATTTGGGTTAAAGATCCAAGACTTATGTCAATATTGTTTGCTTTATTTTATTTATTTGTTTGCTAATGGATTTCCACTTATTTTAGCATAATTTGTGGAAAAGGACATCTTTTCTTCATTAAACTGCATTTGAATCTTTGTAAAAATAATTCAGCACAGGATATGCATGGATATACTTTCATGCTCTTGATTCTTTTCCACTGACATATAAAAGTACCTATACGTTTATAATACCAGACAGTGTAATTACAACACATTTAACATAAGGCTTGAAACTAGGTAGAGACCATTTTCTTCTAATTTACAGTTTATCTTTTAAAAATTGTTTTAGTTTTTGAACTTACATTGATTTTATGTAAATTTTAGAATAATCTTAATCATACCTAAAAATAATATAAGAATAATCCTACATACGTACACAAAAAAACCTGTATGCAGACAACTATAAGACACTAATGAAAGAAATCAAAGATGACATAAACAAATGGAGAGGTATATCATGTTCTTGGATGGTGGTGCTAGTGGTCAAGAACCTGCCTGCCAATGTAGCAGGCATAGAAATGCAATTTCAACCCCTGGGTCAGGAAGATCTCCTGGAGGAGGACATGGCAACCCATCTCAGTATTCTTGCCTGGAGAATCCTATGGACAGAGGACCCTGGCAGGTTACAGTCAAGAAGGTCACACAAAGTCGGACATGACTGAAACAACTTAACATGGGCAAAGCAATCTACAGAGTCAATGCAATCCCTACTAAATGGCCAGTGACATTTTTCAAAGAACTAGAACAAAACTTTTCTCAATTTGTATGGAAACATAGAAGACTCCAAATAGCAAAATCAATCTTGAGAAAGAAAAACAGAGTTGGACAAATCAACCTACCAGGCTTCAGATTATACTACAAACTACAGTAATCAAAACAATATAGAACTGGAAACATAGATCAGTGACACAAGATAGGAATCCCAGAGATAAACTCAGGCACCTATGGGCAAAGGAGGAATGAATATGCAATGGAGAATGAATAGTCTCTTCAGTAAGTGGTGGTGGGAACATAGACAGCTACATGTAAAAGAATGAAATTAGAACACTTCCTAACACCATACACAAAAATAAACTGGAAATGGTTTGAAAGAAAGTGGAAGTAAAAGTTGGTCAGTCATGTCCGACTCTTTGTGACCCCATGGACCATATAGTCCATAGACTTCTCCAGGCCAGAATACTGGAGTGGGTAACTATTCCCTTCTCCAAGAGATCTTCTCAACCCAGGGATAAAACCCAGGTCTTGGGCATTGCAGGCAGATTATTTACCAGTTGAGCCACAAGGGAAGCCCAAGAATACTGGAGTGGGTAGCCCATCCCTTCTCCAGTGGATCTTCCTGACCCAGGGTTTCCTGCATTGCAGGCAGATTCTTTATCAAGTGAGGTATCAGGGAAGCTTGAAATTGGTTTAAAGACCTAAATGTAAGACCAGAAACTGTAAACTTTTAGAGGAAAATGTAAAACACTCATTGTCCGAAATTGCAGCAAGATCCTCTTTGACCCACCTGTTAGAGTAGTGGAAATAAAAAAAAAATATATTAAATAAAGGGGACCTAATTAAAAACTTTTGCACAGCAAATGGCACTTTAAACAGATGAAAAGATGATAATGAGAATGGAAGAAAATATTTACCAATGAATCAACTGACAAAGGAGTAATCTCCAAAATACATGAACAGTTCATGCAATTCAATATCAGGAAAATAAACAACCCAATTAAAAATAAATAAATAATGGGCAAAATACCTAAAGGAGACAAGCAAATGGTCAATAAACACATGAAAAAAAAAATGCTCAACGTTACTCATTATTAGAGAAATCCAAATCAAAACTAAAATGATGTGTATAGCCTCATACCAGTAGAATGGCCATAACCAAAAATATTCACAAACAATAAATGCTGGTGAGGGTGTGGAGAAAGTGAACCTTTCTTGCATTGTTGATGGGAATGTAAATTGATACAGCCCCTTTAGAGAAAAAGGCAGAATTCCTTAAAAAAAAAAAAAAAAAAAATAGAACTACCATGTGACCTAGCAATCCTGCTTCTGGGCATATGCCCTTAGAAAACCATTATTCAAAAAGACACATGCACCCCAGTGTTTATTGCAGCACTATTTACCATATAGGATATGGAAGCAACCTAAATGGTTGCTAACCTAAATCAAAAGAGAAACAGAAAAAGAAGACATAGTGCATGTATACAAAGGAATATTACCTGGCAGTAAAAAGGAAAGATATGGGGTCATTTGCAAAGACTTGTCATAGAGAGTGAAACAAATCAGAATGAGGAAAAACAAGTACCATACATTAATGCATGTATATGGAATCTAGAAAAATGTTTCTGATGGACATATTTGCAGTTCAGGAATAGAAATGTGGACACAGTTAACAGACTTGTGGCCAGAGCAGTGGAAGGAGAGGGTGGGACAAATTGAGAGAGTAGCATTGAGACATAGGTATTACCATATGTAAAATAGCTAGGGGGAAGTTGTTGTTTAACAGAGGGAGCTCAACCTGGTGCTCTGTGACAACCTCGAGGGATGAGATGGGGTGGGAAGTGGGAGGGATATATGTATACTTATGGCTGATTCATGTTGCTGTATGGAAGAAACCAGCACAACATTGCAAAGCAATTATTTTCCAATTAAAAATATATTAAAAAATAATCTTGTGTAATTGTTCCAATTGATTTTTTTCAATATTGAACCAGTCTTGCATTTCTGGAATAAAACCCATTTTCTCATAGTGAATAATTATTCTTATATGTTTCATTCATTCTGCTGATATTATGGTAAGAATTTTTGTCCCTATTAGCTAGGACATTGATATCTTTCTTTTTAAATGTTCTTTTATCTTCATTTTTGTGTACTTCTTTTATCTGGTTTTGATGTAATAATAGCTTCAGAAAATGAATTTTAAAATATCTCCCTTCTACTGTATCCTGAAAGAGATTGTACCGTATTGCTGTTAATCCTTCAAACAGTTGATGGAATTTTCCAGTGAAATCATTGGGGTCTGTGATGTTCTTTCATGGGTATTTTAAAATCAGGAATCTAATTTTCTTAATAGTTACAGAGATATGCTGATTATATAGTTCTTATTAAGTGGGATGTGATTGGTTTTATTTTTGTTGGTAATTTGTCTGTTTCATCATGACTGTCAAAGTGTACAGAGCTCTTTTTAGTATGCCCTAGTTATTCTTTTAGCATCTGTAAAGTTTGTCATGATATATCTTGTGTTGTTCCTCATATTTTGTAATTTCATACTCTCTTTTTTTAACTTTGTCAGTCTAGCAAGAAGGTTTTTTTTTCATTTTTTTTAAAATGTTAGTTATTTTTTCATGATATTCACTATTATTTTCCTGTTTATAATTTTATTTATTTCTGCCTTTATTTTTATTATTTCCTTGATTTGCTTGGGGTTTGCTAATTCTTCTTTTTCTAGGTTTTGAGGTTGAATGTTCAGAATATTGACTTGACACTTTTCATCTGTTTTCAATATATGTATTTAAAACTATAAATGATCCTTTCAACTTTGGCTGTTTCCACAAATTTGATAAACATTTTTTTCTTTTTAAATACATCTGTCTATCTATCTATATACACTGTTTTTTTAACATTGGAAGTACAGTTAATTTACAATATGATATTATTTTCATAACATCTGAAAACTTCTTGTTTGACTTAGCATTTCTCAGAATTTGCTAAGTCACCAAGGATTTGGAGATTTCCTTATAAATGCTGATTAGATTCATTTGATTGATGGTGTTGCTGTTGTTTAATCATTAAATTGTGTCCAATATTTTTGTGATCCCCATAGACTGTAACCCACCAAGATTTTCTGTCCATAGAATTTCCCAGGGAAGAATACTGGACTGTATTATCATTTCCTTCTTCAGGGGATCTTCCTGATCCAGTGACTGAACCTGTGTCTTCTATTGGTGATAAATTATCTTTCTGAAAATATCTGGTTTTATTCTTTATCTCAGAAAAATATTTTTTACTTGGTATTTGTTTATGGATTGACATCTTTTTTTTTTTTTTTTTTAATTAGGTAATTTAAAAATATTCTCCCACTTCCTTCTGGCTTCTGTTTTCTGCCACGAAGTTTGCTATCATTCAAATTGGTTTCCCCTATAGATAAGGTGTCATTTTCTCTTCTCCATGTATTTTATTTGTCTTTAGTTTTCAGGTAATATATGTAAGTAAGTAGTTATGAAGTGTCTTGATAGGGATTTTCTTTTGGTTTGATATTCAACTAATTTTTGAATAAATTGGTTTATGTCTCTTGCTAAACATAGGAAGTGTACTTTTTTTTTCTCTTCTGTTTGTGGAGTTCAATAAAAATAATTTCATATCATTTGTTATAGTTCCACAGGTTTTGAGGATCTGTACATTTTGTTTCTAGTCTACTTTCTTTTGTCATTCAGAAGAGATGATCTCAAACTTTCTGCCAATTCATTTATTTTCCTCTATTGCTTATATTATGCTGTTGAACCTACTTCAAATATCTCACATGTTTAGTTATAAAGTTTTCATCACATTCTGCTTTATATATTTTATGTCCTTTTAGAGACTTTCCAATTCATTGCCAATATTGTTTTTTTTTTTTTTTTTTTTTTGGTTTGTTTCCAGTGTGTCTATAATTATTTGTTGAAGCTGCAAGGCAGAATCATGAAGCTGCCTTTTCTTATCACATATATTTTTAAATTAATTTTTTATTTAAAAATCATGCCATCCCGGTCATCAAATACATAATATTAAAGGTCAAGTAGAACTTATATAGAAAAATTTAATGTCTGTTACTAGTTAACCTTGAGTTTCATGAGAGGAGTATAAAGCATGTGGCTATCAGTGACAATGTCAACTTAATCATTGTTTTTTCTTTGGATTATTTGTTTCTCTGAGATGCCAAAATAATTTTACATTAGTAAAAAAAAAAGTCAAGAAGTTAAAAAGTTCCTTCCCTAAAACAAAGTTTTGAACGATTATGCAAATTTTATTAGATTATGCATAATTTTAGATAGATGTAGCACACAGTTATACATTTGATCAAATATTATAAAAAGACAAAAAATTAGTTTCTCACATTTTGAAGAATAATAGAGTATCCCTCTGAATTTTCTTCTAATTGCATGTTTTGTTACTTTTCATAATATAGAAAAGTTTTGAGTTTTAGAAAAAAAACTAAAAAAATAATTTTAGTCAATTACTATGTACTCTTTTTATAATTGCAATCATGCCAAATTATGTAATTACCAAATATTACAGGTAGAAGCAATCATATACTGACAGCTTATATTTATGTAATTACCATGTGGACTTATAGAATTATGATACCTATGGATGTCAAAAATATTTTAGTATGACTGTTAACTCTTTCCAAGTATGAATCTAATTGAAGCATGTAATAAACATAGGAAAAGAAACAGAAACTCATCCTAGGATCTGCAGGTCAACTATTTAAATTTCTGTTTTGACACATCAGAATAAGAAAGAAAATTGAACCCAAATCAACAGAAGAATTAAATAATAAAAATAAGAACAGAAAATAATAAAAATATCAATAAAACATAAAATTAATGCATTTGATAAACTTCTAGCCAAACCATCTCCCTAATCACTACAAATACTATAGAATGAAAAATGATAATCAGAGAACAATGTGAACTATGTTTATGCCAATAAATTTTGTAGTATGCTTTTTTTGCCGAAAAACACAGTATCCATTCAAAAAGAAAGACAGAAGAAAAGAGAGCATAAGAGTGATACCTTATTGCAAAGTACAGACTTAAATTGTAGAAAGTAGAGAAAATCACTAGCCCATTCAGGTATGAACTAAATCAAATCGCTTATGATAACACAGTGGAAGTGGATTAGATCTGATAGAGTGTACAAAGAACTATGGACCGTAGTTCATGACACTGTACAGGAGGCAGTGATCAAAACAATCCCCAAGAAAAAAGAAATGCACAAAGGCAACATGGTTGTCTGAGGAGGCCTTACAAATAGCTGAGAATAGAAGAGAAGCTAAAGGCAAAGGAGAAAAGGAAAGATACACCCATTTGAATGCAGAGTTCCAAAGAATAGCAAGGACGGATAAGAAAGGCTTCCTCAGTGATCAATGCAAAGAGATACAGGAAAACAATAGAATGGGAGAAATTAGAGATCTCTTCAATTAGAAATAACAGGGGAACATTTCATGCAAAGATGAGCATAATAAAGGAAAGAAATATTACAGACCTAACAGAGGCAGAAGATATTAAGAAGAGGTGGCAAGAATGCACAGAAGAACTGTGCAAAAAAGATCTTCATGACTCAGATAACCACGACGGTGTGATCACTCACCTAGAGCCAGACAGCCTGGAGCGCAAAGTAAAGTGGTCCTTAGGAAACATCATTACGAACAAAGCTAGTGGAGTTGATGGAATTCCAGTTGAGCTATTTCAAATCCTAATGATGATGTTGTGAAAGTGCTGCACTCAACATGCTAGCAAATTTGAAAGACTCAGCAGTGGCCACAGTACTGGAAAAGATCAGTTTTCATTCCTATCCCAAAGAAGGGCAATCCCAAGAATGTTCAAACTACCACACAATTGTACTCATCTAACATGCAAGCAAAAGAATGGTAAAAATTCTCCAAGCCAGGCTTCAACAGTATATGAATCTTGAACATCCAGATGTTCAAACTGGATCTAGAAAGGAAGAGAAACCAAAGATCAAGTTGCCATCTTTCGTTGGATCATAGAAAAAGCAAGAGAATTCCAGAAAAAAAAAAAAAAAATCTACTTCTGCTTTATTGATTACTCCAAAGCCTTTGACAGTGTAGATCACAACAAACTGTAGAAAATTCTTCAAGATATGGGAATACCACACCACCTTACATGCCTCCTGAGAAATCTATAGACTGGTCATAAAGCAACAATTAGAACTAGACATGGAACAAAAGACTGGTTCCAAATGGGAAAGGAGTAGTCAAGGCTGTATATTGTCACCTTCCTTATTTAACTTACGTATAGAGTACATCATGAGAAATGCTGGGCTAGATGAAGCACAAGCTGGAATCAACATTGATGGGAGAAATATCAATAACCTCGGATATGCAGATGACACCACCCTTATGATAGAAAGTGAAGAGGAATTAAAGAGCCTCTTGATGAAAGTGAAAGAGGTGAGTGAGAAACCTGGTGTAAAACTCAAGCCTCATAGAACTAAGATCATGGCATCCAGTCCCATCACTTCACGGCAAATAGATGAGGAAACAATGGAAACAGTAAAAACTTTATTTCCTTGGGCTCCAAAATCACTGCAGATTGTGACTGCCGCCATGAAATTAAAAGATGCTTGCCTCTTGGAAGAAAAGTCATGACCAACCTACACAGCATATTAAAAAGCAGAGATATTACTTTGTCAACAAAGTTCCATTTAGTCAAAGCTATGGTTTTTCCAGTAGTCATGTATAGGTGTGAGAATTGGACCATATAGAAACCTGAGCACAGAAGAATTGATGCTTTGCAACTGTGTTGTTGGAGAAGACTCTTGAGAGTCCCTTGGACTGCAAGGAGATCCAACCAGTCCATCCTAAAGGAAATCAATCCTGAATAGTCATTGGAGGACTGATGCTGAAGCTGAAAACTCCAGTGGTTCAGCCACCTGATGCGAAGAGCTGAGTCATTGGAAAAGACCCTGATGATGGGAAAGATTGAAGGCAGGAGGAGACGGGGACAACAGAAGATAAGATGGTTGGATGGCATCACCGACGTGATGGACATGAGTTTGAGCAAGCTCTGGGTGTTGGTGATGGACAGGGCAGCCTGGCATTCTGCAGCCCATGGGGTCAGTAAGAGTTGAATATGACTGAGCGACTGAAATGAACTGAAGAGTGAGACCTAAATAGAAAGCTTAAGTAGTTTTTCCTGTTGAAGAAATTTAATTCATAGATGGTGTTTAAAATTGTGTGTGTGTGTGTGTGTGTGTGTGTGTGTGGTCCAAATCACTTCATCTGAGAAGTCTATGAAATATTTGAAAGATTATATCAATTCTATACAAATTTATTTTTTGAGCCCACTATATATTGATATGAAAATTTTTAAAAAAATATTCTAAAAAGGTAGATCTATAAGATTACTATCCCTCATGAATTTAAATGCAAAAATCAACTAAGAATAGCAAATAGAATTCCAAAATTTATGAATAGATAATACATCAAGAAAAAATGAGGATTATTCTGAGAATGCAAAGCTAATTCAACATTTAAAAATCTATCTAACATTGTATCAATAGACTAATGAAAGTAAGTACATGAACATCTCAGTAGAGGAATATGAAATAGCTGACAAAACTGAACATCCAATCATAATAAAAACATTAAGGAAAATAGGAAAAAAAATTTTCTTTAACATTATAAGAGACATGAACAATGAATTTTATGGCTAATATAAAAATTTGTGATGAATGATGAAATGTTTTTAAATTAGAAACCAGGAAATATGTCCATTAACACAAATATTTACAATGATGCTATTTATAACCATGAAAAACTTGAAACAGTCTAAAGGTCCTTAATCTTAATCTAGTAAATGGTTAAACAAATGGATACATCCATATGATGGAATATTATTCAACAATTGAAAGTGACAAATTATTGACACAAAAAATAACTTAAATGGATGAAAAGAGAGTAGTTTTACAAGTGAAAAAGCAAGCTGAGAAAAGGCTATATATATATGTATATGTATTTATACGTGTTCATGCACCCTCAGTTGCTTCAGTTTTGTCTGACTCTTTGCGATCCCATGCACAGCAGCCTGCCAGTCTCCGCTGCCCATGGGCTTTTTCAGGCAATAACACTGTAATGGGTTGTCATGCCCTCCAGGGAATCTTCTAGACCCAGAGATCAAACCAATGTCTCCTGTATGACTTGTATATCAGGTTGATTCTTTACCTACTGAGCCACCTGGGAAGCCCATTTTTATACAAACATATGTACATATTAACTGCCTGTTGGGTCAGACAGTAAAGAATCTGCCTGCAATGTGGGAGAATGGGACTTGATCCCAGGGTTGGGAAGATCCCTTGGAGAATAGAATGTCAACCCACTCCAGTATTCTTACTCCAGCAAAGATTTGGACATGACCGAGTGATTCACACACACACAGACACACACAGACACAAACACATACACACACAAACATATATATATATATATATATATATATAATTTTCATAAATATAATATGCATATTCTGTTTATAAACATTTTGTATTATCAAAATTATGAAGGCAGAAAAAATATCAAATGTTGCCATAGGCTTTGTGTTTGGGAAGAGTGACTGCAAATTTACAAGAGGGAATTTGTGCATTAATGGAACTATTGTATACATGTGATTACATTGATGATTCCATAGAGTATCCATTTGTCAAAAATTTATGCCAGAAATTTCTGTCAGAGTATGCAGTGTAAAAGTCAGCTCTGTGTGGAAGGCAATGGCAAATTTAACAGTTGTAATGTGAAGGCTAAAATCCATATTCTAACTTGATTCATATGTGAAAGTTATATGTAGATGTGAGCTTTCTAAGAAAATGAAAGCTTAAGGAATAAATGCTTTCATCATTTTTCTTTGGATCATTGCCAACTTGCAAATACTTGCACCTATTGTGTTGTTTGTTGGAGAAATACTTCTTAGAAATTAATATGACAGTGTCTTTGTCCACAAACATTCTGAAGAAATGATGAAGGCCAGAAATGAGTGACATGATATAATTAAAGTGACAATGGGGGAAAAATGCAATCAAGAATACTCCTGTGACAAGGCATTTATCCAGATTTTTAAAAGAGCAAAACGTTTAATAGATAAGCAAAAACTAAGAGTTTAGCACAGTGAACCAACTTAACAAGGAATGTTGAAAGGACTTCTCAAAACAGTAAAGGCCACAACCAAAAATATAAAAGTTATGAAAGAAAAAAATATCATTGATAAAACAAATACATAGTATAGGCAAATACACATTAAAGGTACTAGATCAACCTCTTATAACGTTTGTAGGAAGCCTAAAAGACAAAACCAATTAAATGATTTATATCCATATTAAGTAGCTAAAACATATATAAAGCATAAAATACGAAATAGAATGTGGAAAACAGTAAACATAGGGTAAGAGTAAAATGTAGGGATGTTAAAGTATGTTTGAATTTAAGGGATTAGAAACTTAAAGGATTGCATACGTATATAGATCACTATATATGAATTCCACAGTTACCACAAAGTAAAAGTCTATTGCAAGTACGCATACAACAAACTAAGAAAGGGTTCCAAATTATGCTGAACGAAGAAATCAAGTTGAAAGGAAGACCGCAAAAGAAGAAAGTGTCAAAAAGAACTGCAAAAATAATCCCCAAACTACAAAGTGACAGTAAGTACACACCTGTCAAGATTACTTTAAATATAATGGACTGCAAATAAAATTATTTTAAATATAATTACTATGTGTGTTCTTTGTCGCTCAGTCCTGTCTGACTCTTTGCAACCCCATGGATTGTAGCCCACCAGGATCCTCTGTCCATGGGGATTCTCCAGGCAAGAATATTGGAGTGAGTAGACATGCCCTCCTGCAGGGGCCCTTCTCAACAGAGAAATGAACCAACATCTCCTGCATTGCAGACAGATTCTTTTCCAGCTGAGCTACCAGGGATGCCCTGTAAATATAATCAAAATACATCAAGTAGCTGACTGATTGCAAGAAGACCCATAAATATGCTGCTTACAAGAAAATCACTTCAGATTGAAATAAGCACAAGCACTGAAAATGAAGGGATAGAAACACGTATTCCATGAAAATAGAAGCAAAAATTTCTGGGGGAGCAATAATTATATCAGAAAAAGATATACTTGAAAACAAAGAGTGTATCAAGACAAAAAGAAGGACATTACATAACAATTAAAGGATAAATCTAAGAAGAGGATATAACAGATATATATATATATATGAATGTGTGTGTATGTAATGGAGTCGATAGCCTTTCCCTTCTCCAGGGGATCGTTCCAATCCAGGGATTGAACCCAGGTCTCCCACATTGCAGACAGATTCTTTACCAGCTGAGCCACAAGGGAAGACCATGTAAATATATATGCAAATAAGAGTACTTAGGTACATAGTTCAATTAAAAACAGACATGGGGGGCAGACAGAAACATAGTAATAGTAGGGGACAGTAAAATCAAAATTATGCTAATGGATGGGCCATGCATACAGAAAATCAATAATGAAAATTGGCCTTAAATGAAACATTATATGTGATAAATTAATAGCTATATGTATGTATATATATAAAACATTACAGCCCAAAGCAGCAGATTATATTCTGCCATACAGATTTCATGCTAGACCCCAAAACAAGACTCAGAAAATTTAAGAAAATTGAAAATTATATGAAAAATATTTTCTGATTACGACCCTATAAAACTGGAAATAAATTAAAATTTAAAAATACAAAAAATACAAATATGTTACGGCTACACAATATGCTTCTAAATTGCCAATGAGCCTTGAAAAAATCACAGAGGGAATAAAAAATATGGGGATACAAATGAAAATGAAACACAGCAGTCCAAAATATATATTACAAACTGAAAGTAATTATAAGATGAAAGTTTATAGTGATACAAACATACCCCAGGGAACAAGTAAAATCTAAAATAAACAACCTAATCTTGATGGAAAAGGAACTAGAAAAAGAAGAAAAAGCAAAATCCAAGCATAGTCAAGGAAGTTATAAAGATCATATCATAAGTAAATTAAAAATAGACTAAAGAAGCAACAAAATCATCATTGAAGCTAAGAGCTAATTCTTTGAAAAGATAAACAAAATTGATAAACATTAAGCCTTTTTTATCAAGAAGAAAATAGATAAAATCCAAATGAATAAAACTAGAAATAAGAGAAGAGTGGTTACAATTGACACCATAGAAATGCAAAGAATCATAAGCTATTACTACAGACAACTGTATACCAATAAAAATAACAACCTTGAAACAATGGACATTAAATACAAGCTCCTAAAACTGAATTAGGAAGAAATAGAAAATATGAACAGACCAACCACCAATAATAAAATATAATCAATAAAACTACCATCAAACAAAAGTCCAGGACTTGACAGCTTCACAGTAGAATTCTACCAAATATTTGGAGAATAGTTAACACCTATCTTTTTCAAAATATCTCCCCAAATTGCAGTGATAGGAACAATTTCAAACCCATTCTAAGAGTCCAGGATCAACCTGATACTAAAACCAGACAAATATATCACATAAAAGAAAATGTCAGACCAATATCACTCATGGACACAAATATAAATCCTTAACAAAATATTACCAATTAAAATACTATATTAATCACCATCATATTGAAAATTCTGGGAACACCACTTGGGAAAGAAAAAGAAATAAATCTAATCCACATTAGAATAGAAGAAGTAAAATATTATTGTACAAATGACATAATAGTAATAGGACTCATTAAAAAAAAAAAAAAAGAAAACGGCCTAAAGATATCAGCAAAAAGTCACTAGGATTCATCAGTGAATTTAATAAGGTTGTGGAATAAAAAATTAATATACAGAAGTCTGCTGTGTTTCTATGAAAGCAAAAGTTGCTTATTTGTGTCCAACCCTTTGTGACTCCATGGACTGTAGCCTGCCAGGCTCCTCTGTTCATGGAATTCTCCAGGCCAGAATATTGGAGTGGGTGTAGCCATTCTCTTCTCCAGCAGATCTTCCCAACACAGAAATCAAACTGGGGTCTCCTGCATTGGAGGCATATTCTTCACTAGTTTATCTAACAGGGAAGCCTGTGTTTCTATACACTAAAAATACACTACCAGAAAAAGTATGTTTAATCTCATTTGCATTCCATCAAAATTAATAAAATATTTATGAATAAATTGAACTAAGGAAGTAAAAGATCTGTAATTAGACAATTAATAGATACTGTTGAATGAAGCTAAAGATGATATAAACAAGTGGAAAGATATACTGTGTTCATGGTTTATAATAATTAAGATTGTTAAAATATACATATAACCAAAGGCAATTTACAAATTCAGTTCTATGCTCATCAAAATACCAATGGCATTTTCAACAGAAGTGGAACAAATGATTCTAAAATTTGTATAAAAATACAGTAGACCCTTAATGACCAAAAACAATCTTCAGAAAGAACATAAATGTAGGTGACACATATTCTTATTTCAAAATATACTTCAAAGTTATTGTAACCAAAAGAGTATGGTATTGGCAAAAAAAAGAGTTGTAAAGATTAGTGGAACAAAATAGAGAGCACAAAAAAGAACCTGGACTTTTTGTTGTTGTTTAGTCAGTCAGTCATGTCTGACTCTTTGCGACCCCATGAATTGCAGCACACCATGCTTCCCTATCCTTCACCATCTCCCAGAGCTTGCTCAAACTAATGTCCATTGAGTCGGTGATGCCAGTCAACCATCTCATCCTCTGTCATCCCCTTTTCCTCCTGCCTTCAATCTTTCCCAGCATTAGGGTATTATCTAAAGAGTCAGCTCTACACATCAGGTGCCCAAAGTATTGAGGCTCCAGCTTTAGCATCAGTCCTTCCAATGAACACCCAGAACTGATCTCCTTTAGGATGGACTGGTTGGATCTCCTTGCAGTCCAAGGGACTCTCAAGAGTCTTCTCCAACACCATAGTTCAAGAGCATCAATTCTTGGCACTGAGCCTTCTTTATGGTCCAACTCTCACATCCATACATGACTACTGGAAAAACCATAGCTTTGACTATACAGACCTTTATTGGCCAAGTAATGTCTCTGCTTTTTATTATGCTATCTAGGTTTGTCATAGCTTTTCTTCCAAGGAGCAAGGATCTTTTAATTTTATGGCTGCAGTCACCATCTGCAGTAATAAAAAGTATTACTTTTTATTGTAGTGTATATAGTATTGGCACAAAAACAGCTGCACAGTTCAATGGAAAAAAAAATAGAGAGCACAGAAATGAACCCAAACTTATCTATGTAATTAATATGTGATAAAGGAGCCAGGAATATATAATGAGAAATAAATAGTTTCTCCAAAATATGACACTGTGAAAACTGGACAGCTACATGAAAAGAAAGAAATTGAACTACTTTCTTGCCTCATACAGAAAAATAAACTCAAGTGGATTAAAGACTTACATGTAAGGCATGAAATCATAAAACTTCTAGGAAAAAATAATAGGCATTAAACTCTTAGTCATAAGTCTTAATATCAGTCTTAACAATATTTGTTCTGATGCATCTATGGTGGAAAGAGAAACACAAGCAAAAATAAACAGATATGACTACATTAACTAAAATGATTTGCATAGCAAAGGAAATTATTTCTTTAAAGGCTAATTAATAAATGTCAGAAGATACTTGCAAGTTATATTTGAAAGGGGTTACTTTCTCAATTATACAAGGAATTCATACAATCAACATCAGAAAACAAACCAATTAAAAATGAGAGAGAACATGAATTGATATTTTTCAAAAGAATACACAGAGATGTCCAATAGGTACAGGAAAAAAATGATAAATATATCTCATCAACAGTGAAATGCAGGTCAAAATCACAGTTAGGCATCACCTCATACCAATTAAACTGTCTATTATGAAAAAGACAACAAATAACAAGTGCTGGTAAAGATGTAGGAAAAAGTCAACACGTGTACTTTTGATGGGAATGTAAACTGGGACAGACACTATGGAAAACAGTATGGAATCTCCTCTAAAAATTAAAAATATGACCACCACCAGGTACTGTAATGACACTCCTGGGTATTTATCTGAAAAAAAACAAAACAAAACAAAACAAAAAAACACTAAATCACCTAACTTGAAAATATATCTATACAATGGAATATTACTCATCTATAAAAAAATAACTTATTGCCATGCTAACCCTAACCCTAACCCTCATGGGAGAAAGTGAAGAAGAACTAAAGAGCCTCTTGATGAAAGTGAAAGAGGTGAGTGAAAAAGTTGGCTTAAATCTCAATATTCAGAAAACTAAGCTCACGGCATCCAGTCCCATCACTTCATGGCAAATAGATGGGGAAACAGTGGAAACAGTGGCTGACTTTATTTTTTTAGGCTCCAAAATCACTGCAGATGGTGATTGCAGCCATGAAATTAGAAGAAATTTTCTCCTTGGAAGGAAAGTTATGATCAACCTAGACAGCATATTAAAAAGCAGAGACATTACTTTGTCAACAAACACCCGTCTAGTCAAGGTTATGGTTTTTCCAGTAGTCGTGTATGGATGTGAGAGTTGGACTATAAAGAAAGCTGAGCACTGAAGAATCGATGCTTTTGAACTGTGGTGTTGGAGAAGACTCTTGAGAGTCCCTTGGGCTGCAAGGAGATCCAACCAGTCCATCCTAAAGGAGATCAGTCCTGGGTGTTCATTGGGAGGACTGATGCTGAAGCTGAAACTCCAATACTTTGGCCACCTGATGCAAAGAGATGACTCATTGGAAAAGACCCTGATGCTGGGAAGGATTGAGGGCCGAGAGAGGATGAGATGGTTGGATGGCATCACTGACTCAATGGACATGGGTTTGGGTGGACTCCGGGAATTGGTGATGGACAGGGAGGTCTGGTGTGCTGAATGAAATAAGTCAGAGAAAGATCAATACTGTATGGTTTTACTCACATGTGGATCTACACCTCAAAATAAATGAACAAATACAACTAAACAGATACAGGTCAGTGTATCTATATGAGATGATGGATGTTCACCAAGCTTACTGTGATAATTGTTTTATGATGTATTAAGTGAAATTACTACACTACACATCTCAATCTTACTTAATGCTGTAATTGAGGTCAATTAGACTTCAACAAAACTGGAATAAAAATAAAGAAAATAACTCTGGAAATTAACAATTAAAAAATTAGTTTTCCCTAAATGGTGATTATTTTTGCCATTCCATAACTGAAAATTGAGCTTCACATCCAAATTTATATCAAACCAGCTCCTCTGTCTAACACATAGAGTGGAATTCCTGTTATGGCATATATTTATGCATTGATATATGAGTATCTAAGATATGTATGCATTGTGTGTGGAGGGGAATGGGTATATCTATGTATACATCTGGAAGAATAAGTAAATGTTTATACTGGATATTCCACAATAAGAAAATATACAGACCATAAAATTCTATACTATATACTTTTTGGAAATATTGATTAAAACATTTTAGCATGTTGAAAATAATACACCCAGAAAACAAAGTTTTGTTCCCATTAAGTGTGTGTTTGTCTGTGTGTTTTGTTCTGATTGCTGACAAATCCTAACAAATATTTTCATTTCTTATACTTGGTAAGTTAAGATGTGTAGGCAGATTCTTTCACAGTACTAGGAACAGACCACAGTTTCTGAAGCATGTATAATATTCTCACTCTAAAATCATTTCCCTTTTTCTGTTTGGCTTCATTTTGTTGTTGTTGCCACTCTAACCAGTCACCTAGTAATAAGTACTTTTCTCCACAATCCAAATTTAGATGAGAAATCAAGTTCTGGAATGATTCCAATTACTCAGTTTCATATCTGATAAATTTAAAATATTTATAGATTCCTGAGAACTCCTAATTCAGAGCTCTTCATGGGAAATTTATCCACACTTTTTGGAAAACAAGGAACAATGTTATAGCCTAATGCTGTGAAGATCTCTCAGAATATTTTAATCAAAGCTATTGTTGTTATTTTATCACTAAGTCATGTCTGGATCTCTTGCAACCCCAAGACTGTAGTCCACCAGGCTTCTCTGTCCATGGAACTTCCAAGACAAGAATACTGGAGTGGGTTGCCATTTCCTTCTCCAGGAGAACTTTCTGACCCAGGGCTCAAACCCACATTGTCTGCTCAGTGGATTCTTTACAACTGAGCCACCAGGGAAACCCTTTTTTCAAAGTGGTGGTAATGAGAAGGAGGCACATATCTTTAAATAATAATAATAATAATAATAATGCTATTGACAATCATCTTAGTAATTTGATGATGGTTAAACCCTTTTTATCTGCACTCTGCTCTTCTACTCTTTGCTTAAGGTTTTGCTCTTTTATTTTAGTTACATTTTCTGTACTTTGTTAATAATAGAAGATAATTTAAAGTGTAACCTGTTCTTGAATTAAGAATTACTGTACATGGATGGATGTAGATTTTAATCAAACTGGGAGCTTATGTCTCCCTATGTCTTCTTATTTTTATCTTTTTATCCTGAAACATATCTTTCTCTGAGTTATTTCCTTTGACTCTAGAGAATTATTGACTTCAACATTTTCCTCTAAATATCTATCCCTTTTACTTTCCTCTTTCCTTTCCTTTACAATTCTTTTATGTTCAGAATCATAAAAAAAAAGTTGACCAAAAAAAAAAAAAAAGTTGAATTAGAGCATTAGATTTCTTCAGAAAGTGCTGTAATTCAATAATAATTATGTCATTCTTCAAAGTCTTTAGTTCTGTAAAATTAATTGCCCTGATTTGTTAAAGTTTACAAACAAAATTGTATGTAAAATGATGCACAATTATTAAACAGGAGCATCATGCTTTTAAATGAGGCCTGAACAATATAGTCTGGTTTTATGAAACCGAAATTCCGAAAGGTTTACATATTCTGGAAGTGTTCCTTCTTTCTAGGTTTTCCCTTTGAATCAAGAATTTAGATAACACATGAAAAAAATACATAGTCGTCTATATCCCTAGTGTCTATACTCGACTTCTGAAGATGAAAAATTAAGAAAAAAAAATCTTCCCCAGGTAAATCTGACTTTCAGTACAACTCACAATTTCTTTATGGCAAGTCTTCCTTTATTATATAGAATAATTTTACTTATACTTTAAGATAATGCCTGGTTCTAAAAATGCAAAATTCAATTTTGAGATATATGTTTTTGGCATCTTCAAACAAATTTCAACATGATTTATAGTCCTCAAATTTTTTTTTTTCCCTACATAAAAGTGTGTTTTGGTTGGAGTAAAGATTTTTTTGAAAGTGAAAGTGTTAGTCACTTTTTAAAAAATCAGTTATTTAATTTATTTACTTAATTGTAATTATATTCTTAAATAAGACTACCCTCTACCATAATTTATATAAAACACAATGCAAGCTGTCATACCAATATTTAAAACTATTTTTCTCAAAAAGCATGCAATACAAAAGATAACTGGAAGAAACATATTCTAGTATGCACACATATACACACACCTACATACACACAAGCACAATACTTGCCACTATATTACATATATTGATAAGAAAATATATCCTCCTTTCCCCCACAGTGCCACAGATATAAAACTGATAAAAAGTAAAACTTTAACTATAAGTGTACAATTAGGCACAGGAAAATATTGCTTCATAAATTGCAAAATAATGTGTGGGAAATGAGTATATGGCTTTTGGTATCTGTGTTGATGCTGTGAATACTGGGGATTACAGAGTACCTCTGAACAAAAGAGGAAAGAATGTGGAATAATACATCAATATATTTCATTCTCTAACAAATGGTAAGTGATATACTTCAGGACAGTCTTAGTAAAAATTGTATTGTGTTTTAAGAGTCACTTTAATAACTATCATGTCAAGTTCTTATTTTTCCTTTCCATGCCCTCTACCCTAGACTTTCCTTGTCTTCAAACTGATTACAACTCAGGTTCCCTTACATGTAGCAGACTTGGGATGGACCCATTCTGAGTGTCAATTCTTTCTTGGAATGATGTATGCTATAGTAGAGTGTATACTAGAATCTGAATTGGTTGATCTAGGCTTTACTTTTAATCCTGTCATTAATAACTATGATTTGGAACAAGCTAATACATTTATTCTAGAGTAGGATTTATTATTTGGTAAAATTCATAGTGTTCTAAAATTATGTTTTCAGTCTTGGAACTTGTATCTTAGCTCCAAATAGAGTACTGATGGATGATCCTGTGTCTTGAAGCATTTTTTCTTGATTTTTTACGTTAAGACACTTTTCAGACCCTAATATCACCTGATAAGCGTTTGCTTCCCTTGGCTTTGGTTTTAATTTTTGTCTTAATGCTACAAATTTCTGGAGCCTGCTTTGTTCCATTCTAATTGAAGAAATTGTTTTGTTCCCAAGATGAATTTTAAAAGCACTATACTATATAGGTATTTATGGTGAATTAACCTCTATTGTTAGGTCAAATTTAATGATTAGAAAAAGTCATTAATCTTCAGTTTCATAATAATCAAATGTATGTTAGCCTAGTATATTCCAGAGGTGTATAAACCATTTCAGTTCACAGTGGTTACTCTTGTAACCCAGGTTGAAAATTCTCTGGAAAGGCGACAATTTGCTCTAGGTTGATGTTTCTCTAACTCATTAATTCTTGCAATCTAATGAAAGTATAAAGGATATATTTATATCACAGGGGCACTGCTGCAATATTTTTCTACAACTAACAAACATTTAGACACATAATTTATGTGAAAAATAAATGTATTATTTTGATTAAATATTCTCTGTGATGAAAAAATTATGCTTAGTAAAGCTTAGTATTTTCTCCAAATTTTCATGGCTATTATAAACAATCAGAGAAGCACAATAAGCAGACATATTGATCTCTTCAAGGCTCCAAAACTGTTCTCTATTTTAACTTAATGTGAGCAGAACAGCCATCTGCCAGGAGAAGAGCAGTTCTGTACCTAAGATATATGAATAATGGAATTAGAGAAAGGAAAGACAAGACTCACCATTTATAATATTTATCTGTGAGAGCAAAATCACTACCCACTTCTAGCCCTTGATGGATGGGTATGGAACTACTATTTTTTTCTTCTGTCTAGATTGATAGGGCTACCTCTCCTTCAATGGACCAGTATCAGATAACCAGTGTCTCTCTCAAGATAAGACTCTTGAGAAACAGAGTAAATTTATCGGTGTCACTTTCTTTGACTGCTGGACCATTTTTAAGTTCAACATTTCAGTGAGTTCTGCAGCCACCATTTTCAGTACAGAAAGTGGAAGGCCTAAAGGCATTCAGGAATTTTATATAACCCAGATGGACTTTTGTGCCAAAATGAAGAATGAACTTTGGAAGCAAAGTGACACAATTTATTCAAAAATATTTCATTACTATTAACTTGGAAAACTCAAAAGGTGTTTCCTAGATATGTTCCTAGTGATCTAAATACAAAGAAACATAAATTATGATCACTATAACATTTGTTAGTCCTTTTCTTTGAGGCAGCTAATTCTGTTCTAGTCAACCCCGTGTAGATGGTACTTTGTGCAAAGGAAACATCATGACTCCGACTACTTAAGACTTTAGTTTTGAATAGGTCTTAGTGATAGACTTAATAATGGCTATATAAAATTTATTGATACTGATCAAAGATGAAAAATAAAGAAAAAGGATTGGAGAAAAATTGCATAGGATCCAAATTCAAAACTTTATCTGTGCATCACTTCCAGGATTATCCAGACTCAGGTGAATTCACAGGGGTATGTGGATACAACAGAGAATGTTTACCACATTTAATTCATTTTGCCTTTCCATTTAAGGAATAACATATTTCTTAATGAGTATGATTAAATATGTACAAGAATACATAAGAAGCTATATAATAATATAAGCTATATTATTTATCTACTTGTAAGGATTTCTGCCTAGCGTGGTGGTTTAGTCACTAAGTCCTGTTTGACTCTTGCTATTCCATGGGTTGTAGCCTGCCAGGGTCCTCTGTCCATGGAATTCTCCAGGCAAGAATACTGGAAAGGAAAGCGAAGTTGCTCAGTTGAGTCCAACTCTTTGCGACCTCATGCACTGTAGCCTGCCGACTCCTCCATCCATGGGATTTTCCAGGCAAGAATACTGGAATGGGTTGCCATTTCCTTCTCCAGGGGGTCTTCCTGACCCAGGGAATGAAACCTGGTCTCCTGCATTGGAGGCAGGTTCTTTACCGACTGAGCTACAAGAGAATCACATGTGCCTGGAGGTTTGTATTTTAAATGTTTTCTTCATAGTGCTATTTTTCCTGATGTTGTGGAGGTCAAAGGAAAGTGTAGAAAGCATATGAACATGAAGATCATTATACTAAGCTTCTGTTAGGTGATAAAATAAGAGGAAACAAAGATGACAACCATGCAAAACATCTGGCATCCTGTCACCTGAATATTTTTATAACTAAACCACTAAATGTGTCTTTTTTTTTTTTTTTTTGATACTGTGCCAGATGGACACTGCAATTATGTACCACACTGAATTACAACTCTCAGAGGGGCAAGTTTGCATGCTTTCACCCACAACATCTATGCAGTCAGGATAAGAAAGGGCTACAGAAAGGAAATCAAAGTGAATGCTGAAAAAAATTCTAGCTATCAGGTTCAATTTTAGTTTATCCGTGATTATTGATCACTTTACACCCTAATGGAAAATTCCTATTTGCTTAAATATGTATTTTTTCTTAATAATGTTGATTCCTGTCTTAAAATAGCAAGCATTTGATTCTCCACTGAGTATTTTCTCACAAGTGGAATTACTTTTAATTCAGACACAGAAGTATCATGTAAAAATAAAATTATTTCATAAAATTTTTTATTACTGATTTGCTTAGATTTCTTATTATTAACTTGAGAAACCGATGCCTGTATTACAATGAAGATACACATCATATACACACAACAGTTGTCACTCTCCTTCTTGGTACAAGTTTATATCATCTTCTCAGCAGCTGTTAGTTTCAACAACTAATTCCAAGGGCTTTGGGAACTTTTTACTCTCTAGTACAAATACCTTACTTCCTAATTAATTTTTTGAAACAAACTCATAGGAAAATACAGCCATTAAAAGGACCTAGAAAGTCAGTGAATGACAAATTTAATTATTAAATATATGCATGTATTCATAAAGTAAAAAGATAATACAGTGTTACTTGCTAAGAGCATATTTTTGAGCCTGACATTTTAAATACTTTATAAAACTTAACTCGCATAAAGATGGTTAAGGAAAGGTTATTTCAACTTCACCACAGGGAAACTCACCAGTGAGGAAGAAAATTTGAACAGGGGCAATCATTATAAAACTGACAGAGCCCATTGTGGAAGAAAACTCTGATTAGCAACAAGATTCATGGAAGTTTTCACAGTACCACACTGATACACATATAATTAACCACAGTAACATGGCTCATTAAAATGAATCATTACTTCTGGGAATGATATGTCCATCCTTCACAGATATCTACATCAGGGCAGCCCTGTATTTGGTAAAGAAGCTCTTTTAAGTCTGGAATTTAGGATCAAAGTTTAATCACATAATCATGGTCTATAATCCAGAATGAAATATTACATTTTATGTAAATGTTTAGAGTATTATTATGTTGGCATTTTTAATATGTCTTTTGAGATGAAAATCCCAGTGGTCTGATTTTTCAGAGTGGGATAAGAAAGGTGTGAAATTGTCAGTATTTTAACATTTTTTGGCAGAAAAACTCTTCAATAACTAATTTCACTTGCAAATTTATTTTGCATTTGTTTGGTTTCTGTGGTGTTATCTACTATAAAAATGTGAGTAAGTGGGATGTTTCTTACTTAATATACATTGTTTTGTTTTCTTTTTTTTTAAATTAGAGGATAATTGCTTTATACTGTTGTGTTGGTTTCTGCTGAACAACATGAATCAGCTATACATATAGATATATCCTCTCCATCTTGAGCCTCCCTCACACAATCCTACACTGTGTTGTTACTGAGTTGAAGTAAAAACAAACAAACAAACAAAAAAGTTTAAAAAAATTCAGTCAACTGGTAGTCATATTTCATTTCAGAGTCATCCATAGTTCTCCCCTTTCATAAATTTACTAACAAATGTCTAATATTATTTCCCATAAACATATAGTACATCCAAGCAACAAATAAAACTTTTGTTTATCCAACATTGTCAAAGATGATGATCAATCTTAATAAAATAATTACTTTGGTCATTCGAATGAACTTTGACTATAAGTAAAGATATCTAAACAGGTTGCTTCAACTTCATCAACACTCTAATAAGGGATTTATTTTGCAATTTGGTCAAGGATAGCCTGGAATCAAATATTGTTGTTGTTGTTCAGTCACTCAGTTGTGTCCGACTTTTTACAACCGCATGGACTGCAGCATGCCAGGCTTCCCTGTCCTTCACTATCTCCCAGAGCTTGCTCAAACTCATGTCCATTGAGTCAGCCAGCCAATCATCTCATCCTCTGTCATCCCTTTCTCCCCCTGTCTTCAATCTTTCCCAGTATCAGGGTCTTTTCTAAAGAGTCAGCTCTGTGCATCAGGAGGCCAAAATACTGGGGTTTCAACTTCAGCATCAGCCCTTCCAATGAATATTCAGGACTGATTTCCTTTAGGATTGACTGGTTTGATCTCTCTGCTGTCCAAGGGACTCTCAAGAGTCTTCCCCAATACCACAGTTCAAAAACATCAATTCTGGGAACTCAGCCTTTTATATGGTCCAACTCTCACATCCATGCATGACTATTGGAAAAGCCATAGCTTTGACTAAATGGACCTTTGTCAGCAAAGTAAGGTCTTTGTTTTTTAATATGCTGTCTAGGTTTGTCATAGATTTTCTTTCAAGCAGCAAGTGTCTTTGACTTCCATGGCTTTAATCATCATCTGCAGTGATTTTGTATCCCAAGAAAATAAAGTCTGTCACTGTTTCCATTAGAAAATGTCTAATCTCAGATGGTAGAGTAGAAGGATGTGTGCTCATATTCTCCTGTGAGAAGACCAAAATTACAACTAGTTGCTGAACAACCATGACAAGATAATGTTAGATCCCACCAAAAAATGATACCCCATGTCCAAGGGCAAATGAGAAACCCAACAAAATGGTAGGAGGGTGCAACCACATTTAAAATAAAATCTCAGACCCACCAGAGACACTCAGAGGATGCAAATAAAGCCTTGTGTGTACCAGGACCTGGAGAAACAGCAGTGACCTCCACAAGAGACTGAGGAATACCTGCTTTTGAGTGTTTGGGTGTCTCCTCTGGAGGCATGGGCCAGCAGTGAACCAGCCACAGGAAGAGGAGCTCTGGCTGCCGCACACCTAGGAGGTGTGGCATGTGGCATAAGTCCTCTTTGAGGAGGTCACCATGAGCTCCATTATAGAGCCACCAAGCAGACAGCCCACACACTGGAGAACAGTTATACCAAAGACGTTTCCACCATGTTGCAAAAGTTCTAGGGCCCGGCCTGGAGACCCAGCAAGGAACTGAGAACACCCAGTGGGATTTTAAGACCAGTGGAATTTGATTACAGAAATTACACAGGATTGAGGAAACAGACTCTTGGAGGGAACAAAAAAAGCTTGTGTGCAATAGGACCCAGGAAAAAGGAGCAGTGACCCCACAGGAGACTGAGTCAGACTTGCCTTTGAGTGTCCAGGAGTCTCCCGTGGGGGCGTAGGTCAACAGTAGCCTGCCATGAGGTCAGGACCCTGACTAAAACAGTCCTGGGAGCCGAGGTGGCATATGTCCTTTTGAAGAACTTTATCACCATTACTGCCATTACCCCTACCGTATTTGGCCTTAGGCCAAACTATGAGAAGGGACCACAGCCCCACTCATCAGCAGAAATTTGAAATGAAGATTTACTGAGCATGGCCTTGCCCACCAGAGCAAGACTCAGTTTTCCCCTGAGCCAGTCCCTTCCATTAGGAGGCTTCCTCAAGCCTCTTATCCTCATCCATCAGAGGGCAGGCAGAATGAAAACCACAATCACAGAAAATTAACCAAATTGATCACATGGATCACAGCCTTAATCTAACTCAGTGAAACTATAGAATCATATAGCTTGCAACTATATTCTGGGTATGGTGGCCCTTCGATGCAGTACATTTCTGCTCCTTCCTGAGTGGACCATACTAAGGGAGTTGGCACCAATGTATCACTGGCTGACTTTTCTCTTTAAAATATCCAGAGCTGGATGGAAGAGATTAAAAACCAGTTTGGATAAGTTTGAAGATGGAAGTTTGCTCAATAACATCAAGAATATTCCATAATGTGATGCTGGAAAGGACCCTGCTAAAAAGAAGGAAGACACTTGACTTCTCTCTCCATTAGGCAAAATTTCACAGATGTGTTTGGTTGTCATATCTCCACATAAGCCATTCTCTAGAAAAATTGAAAACAATTTTATTGAATTTTTATATTTATTAATATTTTAAAGCTGCAGATAGCTCAAAATGAACAAAATATACTTTAAATACACAGTCATAATCATATTGAAACATGCTCCACAATTATGACAAACATTTATAAATAAATCAAACATCACATTGCAAACCTAGCAACAACAGAATATTTTCTCTATGATGAAGAACTTTTTATAGAAATGGTAACTGATGCCGAGTAATAAAATGAAATATAGATTAAATGTATTTTGTGATTTTGTGATTGTTTCTAACCAAGGCAGCACCTTTCTGCTCCCACAAGAAACTTATTGGGAAAGGAGATTCAAACCAAAAGAATTACTGACACTTCTTGCTAGATTGCTACCATAAATCAATCATGAATGATAATCTGAGATAAACAGTGTTCACTATGTTAGTTGCTAACTAAGATTAAAATAATTTACAGAGGGTTTTCTTTTTTCTGCTTTCCCTACTTAACGGAAATAATCACTCAGAATTCATGAGTGTCTGCATAAGTTAAGGAAATTATACTTATGTTTGTCTCTAATGTTTTTATGCAACTGTCCATGCATACTTTCTAATCAATTTATCATTTGAGAAAAAGAAAATAAAAGGAAAAAATATATACTTCTGCATAAGAAAAAAATGGAAAAAAATACCATCATGTTAGATGTGAGGGATAAGTGGTAAGAAAAGGTATTTAAATACTTAACAGCTATCATTAAATCATAAATTTGCTTTTCATTTTTAAAAACTAATTATTTACTTACTTTTGGCTACACTGGGTCTTTGTTGCTGTGCGTGACTTTCCTCTAGTTGCGAAGAGCAGGGGCTAATCTTTGTTGTGGAGCACGGGCTTCTCATTGTGGTGGCTCTTCTTGCTGCAGAGAGCAGGCTCCAGGTGTCCATGGGCTTCAGTAGTTGCAACATGTGAGCTCAGTAGTAGTGTCTTTACGGTCCTAGAGTTCCTAGACTTCAATAGTTGCAGCGCACAGTCCTAGTTGCTCCATGGTATGTGGAATGAGAAATCTTCCCAAACCAGGGATTGAACCCATATCCACTGCTTTGGCAGGTGAATTCTAATTCACTATACCACCAGAGAATTCTTGTCTTTAATTGTTTATTACTACAAAATTGTCAACGGTTGTGACCGAGTAATCCGCCATGTTTATATTGCATTAAAACAGATCTGAATACAAATATATTTAAATTCATAAAGCAGATAAATAAAAAAGTGAAAATGAACACAATTTAAAAAAAGATTTAAGTTAAACCTAAGAAATGAAGTTGATTAGCTTGTAACAATAAGTGGATTCCTACTTATATTTTAAAAATTGGATCAAAATTAATGTACCTGCTTAATAGATAAAAATAAGTCCCTAAAATATTAATGATGAATTCTATCCTACTTGAAATTAATTTATTATATATGGAACAGCAGTGAGTAAAAATGGTAGAGGCATGATTAAGAGTATATTCTACATGCTGTGTAAAAATGTGTAGAATAAGAACATATTCTACATACATATTATGTAAATAGCAAATGCTATATATATTTTGATAAAGCAAGGGCCCTTTGGGATGGAATAGTTTGAAACAATTTCATGGGCTGAATAGATGTATGGGGGGCTTCCTTGATGGCTCAGTGGTAAAGAATCTGCCTGCCAATGCAGGAGATGTGGGTTTGATCCGTGCATTGGTAAGATTCCCTGGAGAAGGAAATAGGAATCCACTCCAGTATTCTTGCCTGGGAAATCCCATGGAGAGAGGAGCCTGGCAGAATGCAGCCCATAAAGTTGCCAAAGAATTGGACATTACTTAGTGACTAAACTAAAAGCTCTGACCAATCTAGACAGCATATTAAAAATCCAAGACATTACTTTGCCAACAAAGGTCCATCTAGTCAAAGCTATGGTTTTTCTAATAGTCATGTATGGATGTGAGAGTTGGACTGTAAAGAAAGCTGAGCGCTGAAGAATTGATGCTTTTGAACTGTGGTGTTG
Source organism: Cervus canadensis (assembly GCF_019320065.1). Taxonomy (NCBI): domain Eukaryota; kingdom Metazoa; phylum Chordata; class Mammalia; order Artiodactyla; family Cervidae; genus Cervus; species Cervus canadensis. Next base: position 17,424,030 of record NC_057405.1, read on the forward strand.
GAGAAGACTCCTGAGAGTCCATTGGACTGCAAGGAGATCCAAACATTCCTAAAGGAAATCAGCCCTGAATATTCACTGGAAGGACTGATGCTGAAGCTGAAACTCCAATACACTGAACAGCTGATGTGAAGAACTGACTCATTTGAAAAGACCCTGATGCTGGGAAAGATTGAGGGCGGGAGGAGAAGGGGATGACAGAGGATGAGATGACTGGATGACATCACTGACTCAATGGACATGAATTTGAGTAAACTCTGGGAGTTGGTGATGGACAGGGAGGCCTGGTGTGCTGCAGTCCATGAGGTTACATAGAGTCGGACACAACTCAGCGACTGAACTGAAGTGGACTCGTGACTAAACAACAACAACAGATTTATAGGATGGAGCAGTCAGAGTGGAGAAATTGACTATACAAATTGAGTTAAGATCCATGGAAATTCACTTTTATCTGGTACTCAAATACTAATACTTTCCAATTTTAACCTGACAATAAGAACTTCAGAGTTCTAGAGAACAGGATCTAATTCCATGGTATTTTGTTTTTGAAGTTCTGAGTAAACCTCATCATCTGAATGTAATGGAAAGGAGATTTGAGATCCAACTCCTTGACTTTGTCTTTGAATAACATTGAGTAAATCAAATTCAGAGGATTTGCCCTACAGATATTCTGAAATTTACTGGTAAAGCTAAAAGTTGTAAGATCGATGTTTCGATTGGACAGGAGAAAAAGTGAAGGCAGAGAAAGGTAAAGTTAACTTTCTTAATAACTAGTATTGAAATTCATTATCTTCTGTCCTCAGCTTTTCTTCACAAAACAAGCAACTCCTTGTCATTGTTTAAATTTCTATCTATTTATTCATCTATCTATCTTTTTACTCTGGGCAAAGGACTTCTTATTTTCAACAAATTTTATCTTAAAATAGGCTTCTACTTCATGACATCATACATCCTGGGAGTGCCTGGAGCAGATGCTTCCTATTTTTGTTTGCCCTTATTTTATGCAGAAACCTGGGAAATCATACTACTACATTATTCTTCCAAAAACTGCCATCGATTTGAATTCCTTATATGAATTTTCACTTCTGCCAGATATTTTTAAATGATCTTTTCTTCATTTCTTATTTCAATAAATTCAATGTTATAATAAAAAACTCTATAATAAACTTGATCTATACATGTGCATCACCAGTGTGAGAAATGAATTTTTAATCCCTAAGTGCAAATGGCAATTCAAAGATTAATCAATGAAAGTTAACAACTAAAATGAAATATGAAGGTACATTTCATGTTCTGTAATCACACCTTTTGCTTTGTTTATTGGTTCAGTGACATTTTTCTGCCTGAGATGGTAATTTCTAGGACAGGTATAATTCTTGCTTTATTCAATACTCTACACCAAGCATCTGGCTTCATATTTATCTTCTGTGTAGGCATACAATCTTCATTGAATGATAGAAATGATATCATTGAATTTATCAGAATGTTAGATATTATTGAACATCTTAGGAAGATTACCTGAGTGACAGTTATTCTTAGAATTGATCACTTATACTTTCTAATTTTTTCCTCACCTCTGTCTAAATATCCATGGGATACTCATAAATACTGCCTCATCCAGTAAGGGAACACTTTTATGGTCTGTGCTCTAGCTCTTAATTTTCTGTAATTTATTGTTTTCCCCAAATCTTGTCCAAGCCATCTACATATGCAGGTCAGTGAAATGCACAATTCCCATCTACTATGAACAGAAGATACTCTTTATCAGAACTATTTACAACAGCAATTTTTCTCTCTTAGTTCAATTTACTCAGGATTTTTTAAAATAGCTTCAGAAGTTTTGAAAAATCATTAACAAATAGGAATCATTATTCTTCTCTTTCTCTCTCATTGTCCATTCTTGAACATGATCCCAGGCCTTACGATTTTAAAATACATTTTGTGGTGTATAAATATTGTACATAAAATTACATTCTATTAGATTTAATGCTCTGGGTTATAAGTGGGATAATATATACTTTTACTGCCCAAATGGGACACTTTTGAGAATGAAATGAGTTACCAATCAGGCAGCAAAAGTAAGCATAAACCAGAAGTATCCAAAGCAAAATTATAGTCTGAGTTATATAGTAATATATTATTAGACATTGCCATAATTGGATATTGCCATAATCTAATTGATGATTGTCTCTGTCTTCAAGAAATTCCAAACTTAGCATCATTTATTTTTTATTTATGACATCAGCATATAATGGATATGTACCATACACTGCTACAGTACACATTTGTTAACTCTACACTATATACAAGAATGTAGTCTTGGAAAGACAGTACAACTTTGACATAATTTTTGCATACTGAGAGATACAAAGAAAAGTGAAGTATAGTACTCTTCAAAGAGTCGTTAAAATAGGCTTATACAAAACTAGCATGAATATGAGATTGCGTTAAGATGAACATAGGCGAACAAAGTGCTAATAGAGACTATTTTTTTTAACAAAAAAAATATTTAAGTTGGACTTTAGAGAATGGATAATATTCTTATGGAATAAATATATATAACATTAATCACAATCTAATGAGAAAATGGAAATGTAATTACTGAAATGATTATCCTTTAAAAATAGTTGCTAATTCAACCCAGATAGTGAAGCAACTTTGAGATTAGTAGCAACAAGAAGTTACTGTCGTCATCAGGCTGAAAAACCTAAGGAACCAGGCAGTGGTATCAAAGTCCAGGAGATCCAAGGTCACCTTAGGGGTGAGACAGGAACTTGGAGTATAGCAAAGAGGGAAGGAGAGGAACCCTTAGTCTTCTTTCTTTCTTCTGCTTTCCTATTCCTTGTGAGTGCCTTGATTAAACTCTTTCCAAAGACAGCTGATAAAGAAGCCTGGAGGAGAGAGCTTCTTCTGGTACCAAGTAACACAACCCAGGAGACAGGTTGAGGCATATAAGGAAAAGGAATTTAACAAGATTGAAGAACATGGGATGCATGGCTTTCTAAAAAGAACACATCACTGATAGTGTATACCCACTGTTAATCTGTCCATCAAACCCTTTATATTTTTGCCATCACTTCTGTTCATATCTCTTTCATTTTGAGAATTAATTTTTGCCAAAGCTATGTGGGTACCCTAGGAGAATCAATCATAGCAACCCTCTCCTAGAATTCTGATAATGGCACATGATATGGTCTGGGACAATCGTAATTTATTTCTGAGATATTCCTGTATGAAATTGCTTTCTGTTTGTTTGTTTTACTTAAGATGAAGAACTACAAAAGTAAGACTACAAAACTAGAGACAATTGTGTCTCTTGTCATAAAATCATAGAAGGAGACAAAGGTGTCCTCCCACAAATCACCATAAACCACACACACATACACACACACACACACACACAAAATAAATATGCAATGACTTAAAGGAAAACTGTTTTTAAAAGTCAAGCAGCGTAGAGTTCCCTGACCCCAATCTTTATTCTAGATGGTCTAACTCAAAAGGATCAAAAAATAGAAATTCATGAACTGTCTTTCTCAGAAATTTGAATGGAAGGATAATATTGGAATATTTTAAAAATCTGAAGATAGATTAATATTATATTATTTTTTGCAATACTTATTCTATCTAAGTCCTAGAATATTAAAAACAGACATTAGCTGATATCCTCTGGGTCGTGTCTCTATTTTTTTTTTTTTTTTTAGGAAAGTATGGAAAACCACTAGACCATTCAGGTATGACCTAAATCAAATCCCTCATGATTATGCAGTGGCATTGATAAATAGATTCAAGGGATTAGATCTGGTAGACAGAGTCCCAAGAAATAGAAATGTAGGAAGCCAAAGTGGTTGTCTGAGTAAGCCTAACAAGTAGTTGAGAAAGAAGACAAGCAAAAGGCAAAGGAGAAAGAAAAAGTACCAAACTGAATACAGGGTTCCAGAGAATAGCAAGGAGAGATAAGAAAGCTTTTTTAAGTGAACAATGCAAGAAATAGAGGGAAAAATGAAATGGGAAAGACTAGAAATCTCTTCAAGAAAATTGGATTTATCCAGGGAATATTTTATGCAAAGATGGGCACAATAGGGGGAGGAGCCAAGATGGCGGAGGAGTAGGATGGGGAGACCACTTTCTCTCCTACAAATTCATCAAAAGAATAACTGAACGCAGAGCAAACTTCGCAAAACAACTTCGGATCGCTAGCTGAGGTCATCAGGCGCCCAGAAAAGCAGCCCATTGTCTTCGAAAGGAGGGCTGTATAGTTGGAGAAGTCCTGAGACTACAGGAAGAATAAAACTGAAATCCAGAGGCAGGAGACTTAAGCCCAAAACCTGAGAACACCAGAAAACTCCTGACTACATGGAACTTTAAGTAATAAGTGACCGTCCAAAAGCCTCCATATCTACACTGAAACCAACCACCACCCAAGAGCCAATAAGTTTTAGAGCAAGACATACCACGCAAATTCTCCAGCAATGCAGGAACATAGCCCTGAACATCAACATACAGGCTGCCCAAGGACACACCTAACACATAGACCCATCTCAAAACTCATTACTGGGCACTCCATTGCTCTCCAAAGAGAAGAAATCAAGTTCCACGCACCAGAACACTGACACAAGCTCCCCTAACCAGGAAATCTTGACAAGCCAATCGTCTAACCCCACCCACTGGGTTAATCCTCCACAACAAAAAGGAACCATAGACCTCCAGAATACAGAAAGCCCACTCCAGATACAGCAATCTAAACAAGACGAAAAGGCAAAGAAATACCCAACAGGTAAAGGAACATGAAAAATGCCCACCAAGTCAAACAAAAGAGGAGGAGATAGGGAATCTACCTGAAAAAGAATTTAGAATAATGATAATAAAAATGATCCAAAATCTTGAAAACAAAATGGAGTTACAGATAAATAGCCTGGAAACAAAGATTGAAAAGATTCAAGAACTGTTTAATAAAGACCTAGAAGAAATAAAAAAGAGTCAATTAAAAATGAATAATGCAATGAATGAGATCAAAAACACTTTGGAGGGAACCAAGAGTAGAATAACGGAGGCAGAAGATAGGATAAGTGAGGTAGAAGATAAAATGGTGGAAATAAATGAAGCAGAGAGGAAAAAAAGAAAAAAGGATCAAAAGAAATGAGGACAAACTCAGGGACCTCTGGGACACTGTGAAACGCCCCAACATTCGAATCATAGGAGTTCCAGAAGAAGAAGACAAAAAGAAAGGCCATGAGAAAATACTCGAGGAGATAATAGCTGAAAACTTCCCTAAAATGGGGAAGGAAATAGCCACTCAAGTCCAAGAAACCCAGAGAGTCCCAAACAGGATAAACCCAAGGCGAAACACCCCAAGACACATATTAATCAAACTAACAAAGATCAAACACAAAGAACAAATATTAAAAGCAGCAAGGGAAAAACAACAAATAACACACAAAGGGATTCCCATAAGGATAACAGCTGATCTATCAATAGAAACCCTCCAGGCCAGAAGGGAATGGCAGGACGTACTGAAAGTAATGAAAGAGAATAACCTACAACCTAGATTACTGTATCCAGCAAGGATCTCATTCAGATATGAAGGAGAATTCAAAAGCTTTACAGATAAGCAAAAGCTGAGAGAATTCAGCACCACCAAACCAGCTCTTCAACAAATGCTAAAGGATCTTCTCTAGACAGGAAATGCAGAAAGGCTGTGTAAACGTGAACCCAAAACAACAAAGTAAATGGCAACGGGACCACACCTATCAATAATTACCCTAAATGTAAATGGGTTGAATGCCCCAACCAAAAGACAAAGATTGGCTGAATGCATACAAAAACAAGACCCCTATATATGCTGTCTACAAGAGACCCACCTCAAAACAAGAGACACATACAGACTAAAAGTGAAGGGCTGGAAAAAAATATTTCATGCAAACGGAGACCAAAAGAAAGCAGGAGTCGCAATACTCATATCAGATAAAATAGACTTTCAAATAAAGGATGTGAAAAGAGACAAAGAAGGACACTACATAATGATCAAAGGATCAATCCAAGAAGAAGATATAACAATTATAAATGTATATGCACCCAACATAGGAGCACCGCAATATGTATGGCAAATGCTAACGAGTATGAAAGAGGAAATTAATAGTAACACAATAATAGTGGGAGACTTTAATACCCCACTCACAACTATGGATAGATCAACTAAACAGAAAATTAACAAGGAAACACAAACCTTAAATGACACAATGGACCAGCTAGACCTAATTGATATCTATAGGACATTTCACCCCAAAACAATCAACTTCACCTTTTTCTCAAGTGCACACGGAACCTTCTCCAGAATAGATCACATCCTGGGCCATAAATCTAGTCTTGGAAAATTCAAAAAAATTGAAATCATTCCAGTCATCTTTTCTGACCACAGTGCAGTAAGATTAGATCTCAATTACAGGAAAAAATTGTTAAAAATTCAAACATATGGAGGCTAAATAACACGCTTCTGAATAACCAACAAATCATAGAAGAAATCAAAAAAGAAATCAAAATATGTATAGAAATGAATGAAAATGAAAACACAACAACCCAAAACCTATGGGACACTGTAAAAGCAGTGCTAAGGGGAAGGTTCATAGCATTACAGGCTTACATCAAGAAACAAGGAAAAAACCAAATAAATAACCTAACTCTACACCTAAAGCAATTAGAGAAGGAAGAAATGAAGAACCCCAGAGTTAGCAGAAGGAAAGAAATCTTAAAAATCAGGGCAGAAATAAATGCAAAAGAAACTAAAGAGACCATAGCAAAAATCAACAAAGCTAAAAGCTGGTTTTTTGAAAAAATAAACAAAATTGACAAACCATTAGCAAGACTCATTAAGAAACAAAGAGAGAAAAACCAAATTAACAAAATTAGAAATGAAAATGGAGAGATCACAACAGACAACACTGAAATACAAAGGATCATAAGAGACTACTACCAGCAGCTCTATGCCAATAAAATGGACAACTTGGATGAAATGGACAAATTCTTAGAAAAGTATAACTTTCCAAAACTGAACCAGGAAGAAATAGAAGATCTTAACAGACCCATCACAAGCAAGGAAATCGAAACTGTCATCAGAAATCTTCCAGCAAACAAAAGCCCAGGACCAGATGGCTTCACAGCTGAATTCTACCAAAAATTTAGAGAAGAGCTAACACCTATCTTACTCAAACTCTTCCAGAAAATTGCAGATGAAGGTAAGCTTCCAAACTCATTCTATGAGGCCACCATCACCCTAATTCCAAAACCAGACAAAGATGCCACAAAAAAAGAAAACTACAGGCCAATATCACTGATGAACATAGATGCAAAAATCCTTAACAAAATTCTAGCAAACAGAATCCAACAACATATTAAAAAAATCATACACCATGACCAAGTGGGCTTTATCCCAGGAATGCAAGGATTCTTTAATATCCGCAAATCAATCAATGTAATACACCACATTAACAAATTGAAAGATAAAAACCATATGATTATCTCAATAGATGCAGAGAAAGCCTTTGACAAAATTCAACACTCATTTATGATTAAAACTCTCCAAAAGCAGGAATAGAAGGAACATACCTCAACATAATAAAAGCTATATATGACAAACCCACAGCAAGCATCACCCTCAATGGTGAAAAATTGAAAGCATTTCCCCTGAAATCAGGAACAAGACAAGGGTGCCCACTCTCACCACTACTATTCAACATAGTGTTGGAAGTTTTGGCCACAGCAATCAGAGCAGAAAAAGAAGTAAAAGGAATCCAGATAGGAAAAGAAGAAGTGAAACTCTCACTGTTTGCAGATGACATGATCCTCTACATAGAAAACCCTAAAGACTCTACCAGAAAATTACTAGAGCTAATCAATGAATATAGTAAAGTTGCAGGATATAAAATTAACACACAGAAATCCCTTGCATTCCTATATACTAACAATGAAAAAACAGAAAGAGAAATTAAGGAAACAATACCATTCACCATTGCAACAAAAAGAATAAAATACTTAGGAGTATATCTACCTAAAGAAACAAAAGACCTATACATAGAAAACTATAAAACACTGATGAAAGAAATCAAAGAGGACACAAACAGATGGAGAAACATACCGTGTTCATGGATTGGAAGAATCAATATTGTCAAAATGGCTATTCTACCCAAAGCAATCTATAGATTCAATGCAATCCCTATCAAGCTACCAACGGTATTTTTCACAGAACTAGAACAAAGAATTTCACAATTTGTATGGAAATACAAAAAACCTCGAATAGCCAAAGTAATCTTGAGAAAGAAGAATGGAACTGGAGGAATCAACCTGCCTGACTTCAGACTCTACTACAAAGCCACAGTCATCAAGACAGTATGGTACTGGCACAAAGACAGAAATATAGATCAATGGAACAGAATAGAAAGCCCAGAGATAAATCCACGAACCTATGGACACCTTATCTTTGACAAAGGAGGCAAGGATATACAATGGAAAAAAGACAACCTCTTTAACAAGTGGTGCTGGGAAAACTGGTCAACCACTTGTAAAAGAATGAAACTAGAACACTTTCTAACACCATACACAAAAATAAACTCAAAATGGATTAAAGATCTAAATGTAAGACCAGAAACTATAAAACTCCTAGAGGAGAACATAGGCAAAACACTCTCCGACATAAATCACAGCAAGATCCTCTATGACCCACCTCCCAAAATATTGGAAATAAAAGCAAAACTAAACAAATGGGACCTAATGAAACTTAAAAGCTTTTGCACTACAAAGGAAACTATAAGTAAGGTGAAAAGACAGCCCTCAGATTGGGAGAAAATAATAGCAAATGAAGAAACAGACAAAGGATTAATCTCAAAAATATACAAGCAACTCCTGCAGCTCAATTCCAGAAAAATAAATGACCCAATCAAAAAATGGGCCAAAGAACTAAACAGACATTTCTCCAAAGAAGACATACAGATGGCTAACAAACACATGAAAAGATGCTCAACATCACTCATTATCAGAGAAATGCAAATCAAAACCACAATGAGGTACCATTACACGCCAGTCAGGATGGCTGCTATCCAAAAGTCTACAAGCAATAAATGCTGGAGAGGGTGTGGAGAAAAGGGAACCCTCTTACACTGTTGGTGGGAATGCAAACTAGTACAGCCGCTATGGAGAACAGTGTGGAGATTTCTTAAAAAACTGGAAATAGAACTGCCATATGACCCAGCAATCCCACTTCTGGGCATACACACTGAGGAAACCAGATCTGAAAGAGACACGTGCACCCCAATGTTCATCGCAGCACTGTTTATAATAGCCAGGACATGGAAGCAACCTAGATGCCCATCAGCAGATGAATGGATAAGGAAGCTGTGGTACATATACACCATGGAATATTACTCAGCCATTAAAAAGAATTCATTTGAACCAGTCCTAATGAGATGGATGAAGCTGGAGCCCATTATACAGAGTGAAGTAAGCCAGAAAGATAAAGAACATTACAGCATACTAACACATATATATGGAATTTAGAAAGATGGTAACGATAACCCTATATGCAAAACAGAAAAAGAGACACAGAAATACAGAACAGACTTTTGAACTTTGTGGGAGAATGTGAGGGTGGGATATTTCAAAAGAACAGCATGTATACTAGCTATGGTGAAACAGATCACCAGCCCAGGTGGGATGCATGAGACAAGTGCTCCGGCCTGGTGCACTGGGAAGACCCAGAGGAATCGGGTGGAGAGGGAGGTGGGAGGGGGGATCGGGAATGGGAATACATGTAAATCCATGGCTGATTCAAAAAAAACAAAAAACAAAAAACAAACAAAAAAAAAAAAGATGGGCACAATAAAGGACAGAAATGGTAAGCAACCAACAAAAGCAGAAGAGATTAAGAAGAGGTGGCAAGAATACACAGATGAGCTATACAAAAAAAGGTGTTAATGACTGATAACCAAGATGGTGTGGTCACTCACCTAGAACCAGATAAATCCTGGATTGTGAAGTCAAGTCAAGCATTACTATGAACAAAGCTGGTGGAGTTGATGGAATTCCAGTTGAGCTATTTAAAATCCTAAAAGACGATATTGTTAAAGTGCTTCACTCAGTATGCCAGCAAATTAGGAAAACTCAGAAGTGGTCACAGGACTGGAAAATGTCAGTTTTCATTCCAATTCTAAAGAAAGGTAATACCAAAGGATGCTCAGACTACCATACAATTGCACTCATTTCACATGCTAGCAAAGTAATTTTCGAAACCCATCAAGCTAAGCTTCATTGTATGTGAACCTAGAACTTTCACATGTATAAACTGGATTTATAAAAGACAGGAATCAGAGATCAAAGTGCCAACATCTTTTGGATCATAGAAAAAGCAAGGAATTCCAGTAAAACATCTACTTCTTTGCTGACTATGCTAAAGGCTTTGACTGTGCGGATCACAACAAACTGTGGACAATTCTTAAAGAGATGGAAATACCAGACCACCTTCTCTGGCCACTGAGAAACCTGTGTGCAGGACCAGAAGCAACAGTTAGAACTGGACATGGAACAATGGACTGGTTCCAAATTGGGAAAGGAGTACATGAAGGCTGTATATTGTCACCCTGCTTATTTAATTTGTATGTACAGTACAACATGGGGAATGCTAGGCTGGATGACTCACAAGCTGGAATCAAGATTTACAGAGAAATATCAACAACTTCAGACATGCAGATTTTACCACTATAATGGAAGAAAGTGAAGAGGAACTAAAGAGTCTCTTGATGAGAGTGGAAAAGAAGAGGTAAAAAAATGGCTTAAAATTCAACATTCAAAAAAATTAAGATCATGGCATCCGGTCTCATCACTTCATCACATCAGTCCTTCCAATGAAAATTCAGGGTTGATTTTCTTTAGGAATGACAGGTTTGATCTCCTTGCTGTCCAAGGGACTCTCAAGAGTCTTCTCCAGAACCATAGTTTGAAACCTCTTACTTTGTATTTTGTTTGACATGCTCTCATTGTTAAGGTGGAAATAATATTCTCTCTTTTGGCTTTCAAATTCCCTACCAGACTCAAACCTCTATGCATGCTTTTACCTTAGTCAGGAAGTTAATTATTTAAACCATTGTAACTTAAGAGTCAGCATGCCAAGAGTATAACATAACAATGATATTGTCATAATTGACAATGACAATTGTCAATATCAAAATGACAATGTCATAATGACATTGTCTTAATGATGACAAGATCCTACTCCATAGCACAAAGAACTATATACAACAACCTATGATAAACCATAATGGAGAAGAGTATTTGAAAAGAATGTATATACACGTATAACTGAATCACTTTGTTATACAGCAGAAATTAACACAAAATTGTTAATCAACCATAGCACAATAAAAGAAAGAAAAAAACAATTACAAAAAAATAGCTTTGCCTATTGACTATATTATCTCTTTAAATAATTATCAACATTAATTTAAGGATCTAGTAATTTTTAAGGCACCGAGTTCTCTTGAAAATGTATTATTATTATTTTTTTTTATAAGAAATAAATCAAAGCAGTCAGTGGAAATTCCTCTCATGTATTCAGAACACAATGAGCTGGACAGGGTGCCAATTCCCCTGTTATAAGAGTGCTGAACATCATATATTTTTAGGAAAATAAAAATAATCCAAATAAGCACAAATAGATGCCAATTAAAATGAGTGAAACCAACCATACCAAGTACCTAAAAGGACATGAAGCAGCTGGAATTCTCCTACCTTGGGAGTGAGAATGCAAAATTGTACAGCAACTTGGGAAAGTGGTTTTGTACTTTCTTACAAAATTAGACAAATACCTACCACATGACTCTATAATCTCATTCCAGAAATTCATTTGAAAAAAATATGAACAGAGTTACAGAAAAAAAAAAAAAAGAAAAGAAAGAAAACTGTGCTTAAATGTTTATAGCAACTCTATTCATGGTTAACATAATCTGGAAACAAGACAGATGCCCTTTAACCACTGAATGGACAAGCTGTTGCAGAAAGGTGACCCCTTCTAGGGCCCAAAACTGGGCTCTTGTCTACCACTCAGAAATGACTTCTCTGAGGAGACGCATGTGCTGAAAAAGCAAGAGATTTTACTGGGAAAGGGTGCCCGGGTGGAAAGCAGGAGATAAGGGAACCCAGGAGAACAGCTCTGCCACGTGGCTTGCAGTCTCAGGTTTTATGGTGATGGGATTCCTTTCTGGGTTTTCTTTAGCCAATCATTCTGACTCAGAGTCCTTACTGGTGGTGCAGGCCCTGGTCAGCCAAGATGGACGCCAGAGAGAAGGATTCTGGGGTGGGGGGGTGTGGTCAGACATGTGGTGTCTCCCTTTGACCTTTCTAGAACTCTTCTGGTTGGTGGAGGCTTATTAGTTCCCTGTTCCTTACCAGGACCTCCCGTCCTGAAACAACTTATGCAAATCTTCACTATGGTGCCTGGTCAGAGTGGGCAGTTTCAGTCAGTGTGCGTCCCCTAACAAAACTATAATCCATCTATACATAGTAATAGTTTTTAGCAATAAAAAGGAAAAAAACTGCTAATGCGTGCAACAATGTACATTTTGCTAAATGCAAGGAGCCAATGCCAAAAGACTCCAGATTGCCTGCTTCTATTTGTCTAGCATTTCAAAAATGTCAAAACTATGGGACAGAAAGCAGATTAATGGCTGCCAGGGGTAGGAAATATGATTGATGGTTGGTTAAAATGAGATGCACAGGGAAATTTTTGATGTGGTGAAACTATTCTGTATCATGCCTGTGGTAATGAACCTGTAAATCTATATGTCAAACTCATAGAAATGAATGGCACAGAAATCAAATTTTAATGTATGTAAGTGAATAACTAGTGATAAACATAACTTAAAAGAAAAATAAATAAATAAACAAAGCGGTAGGGTAAGAGAGGAAATCTGTCTATTCAAGTAAAGAGTAAAACATGCATTAAAGCATCGTTAGCTAGTACCCCATATGATTACTGTTAGCTTGGCATTTCCTAAGCAACTTGTAATAACTTACTATAACAAAATTGAAAATTTCACTCTGATTGAATAAAACCTAGCAAGAAACACTTGCAAAGGAAGAAAGGGGAAAAGCCTAGAGTGGGGCTATTTTATAAACACTGCTATTGTTCCTCTGCATCATGTAATTTCCCTGCATTTTTTGTGGTATCTTTCTGTGACTTTTGGAGTGTCTTGTGGTTTAGTTATTTTAAATAAAGCTATTGTATATTAAGGTCTACATGAAGATCGTTCTTTATTATAAAGACAATTTAATGTCAAAAGTGAAACCCAGCCACAACCCTTCCCTACACTGTTCTGGCGTCTTGGTATGCTTAGCAAATGGACTCTATGGTTCAATATCCTGCTTACATCAGGGAGAGAGGACATTAGTTAAGTGTCTTTTGTTCAAGACAATACTTTCAATGAGAGATTTTTCTATGATTTTCTTTGACAAATTTGCAGTAATTGCTGCAAATCATTTCTAGAAAACTGAATACAACCACTTGCAAACTGCCTTTTTGATATTAAGTCATTTAGACTGAGTCTTTTGTCTATGTACAATGTACAGTGAGTTAAAATTTGAATCTCAAAATTGTGTCTTACAGTGTATGATTATACAAGTCTTTCTCCCCTTTCCTCCCACTCTTCTTTAAAACACACACACACACACACCCCTCTCTCAAACTCAGTAGTAATTAGAGTGTTTTTAATGAGATTATGTTTTATAATTTTACACAAATATTTACCTAATACTTTTTGAGTTTATGGAAATAAGTAATGAAGAAAATAACATAAATATTGGCAAAAACTTTCCTTTAATAAATAATTTGATATATTTATTATTCATAATAAGAAGTATGTCATTAATAAAACCTCCTCGATTTGATTTAAAAATGTCTTTCAACCTTAAATTAGATTTAGTCAAAATAATTTTTGGAAAGTTAACTCTATTGACAAAATGTGAAAAAAAAATTTCAAACTTCTTTATGTACAAGGCTCTTGAATTATTCAAATTAATAGTAATAATACAATGCTAAAACAAAAGAAAATGAACAGAGTTAGAGCAAAATGTGATAATTAGCTTTATGTATCTTTGGTCTACAGGAATCATGGACTTTCTATGTTTACATGTTATTAGCTAAAATTTCTTCCAACCTTGTTTTCAGATTCAACAAGCTCAGAATTGAATTTGACCATCTTTAAAATTGTGGAACCTATTGCAATATAATACATACATACATCTCTTGTTTGTTTTGTTGCAGTCATTTAGTTTAGAAGTCAACATTTTTTTAATAAGTACAATTTGTCTTGATTCAATTTATTCTAATTCCTGAACATAATTCTTTCATTTTAAAACTACACATTCAGTACACTTTTTCATAACATGAGACCATGCACAAAGGGGGTAGGCTGTAATGCACATGCTCACAACAAATGGAAGATACTCTACATAAAAAGAGACCATGAGGAACAGCACTTTCTTTGCATTTTCACATGGAAAAGAAACATATCAAATACATTAGACACATCATTTTTTGTTTTTGTTTTTTTTTAATGTACTTAATTTATGTTTACAAACATAGAATATTTCCAAGAGATTTTTCTCTCAGCAGAACAAAAGATTGATAACTATTGTACTTATCTGTACCACTTTGCCAACTGGGAATGACATATCTCTTCTCCAAGGAATAATTCTGACCACAAGTTTGTGCATATTTTAGATTCTTCCAATTTCTGGAGGAAATATCAGATGAAGTTATAATCAGTATATAGCACATTCATGCCTAATTTATTTTTATTGTGCTTTAATTTCAGGTAGTTTCCATATGTTTTTCAGCACTGCCTGCTCTTCATTTTAGAAAATAATAGACTAACATAGATGCCATTATGTAGAATGCTTACCCCAATGACAATGTAAATTTCAAAAACAGTTTTATAGTAATTAAAACAATAATCCCTTACAACGTTTGAGGTTTTAAGTTTGGATACATTTTATAAACATCTGTTATGCTTGAGTATTACTAAAATTGCTAAAAAATAAATTGCTAAAAAATAAATTGCTTATCTATTAATGTTGAAGAAAAAAGTTAAATAGCACCTCGTGTCTTTTTTAAAATACACTTCACTAGCAAAATAAAAATTATAATTTTAATGCATTATAATTTGATCAAAATTGATAATACATGATTGGCACCTTGACATAAAAGTAAAATCACTGGAAATTCAAGCATATGTAACTATGATTATTTCCTGCCATACATTCATGAACTTAAGTTGGCAAATGTTAGTTGCTGTTATTATTGTAAAAACTGATTTTTGTTTTCCTTTTCAATTTATTCTTAAAGGTGTAGCATCTTTACAGCATAATTGTGTGTGGTTCCTTTCTTTTAACTAAATGTATGCTTCTGTTAATGACTAGTCACATCCTTCTCTCCCCATTACATCTAAACATGGATTGATTTTTTTCTTGCAGCTGCAAGAATAGTGCTATTTATTATTTTATCTATTTTCAAGTTTAAATATTTTATCTTAAACAGAATAGGACATATTTGCTCCAGGTCTTTGCCATATCCCGGATTGTAAAAATTGTATTAATCTAATTAGGATGCCATAAAAGTGCCATTGACTGGGTGACTTCAAAAACAGAAATTTATTTTCTCACAGTTCTAGAGGCCAGAAATCTGAGGTGAGGGTACCAGCATGATCAGGTTCTTTTGAGAATTTTCTCTCTGGTCAGCACATAGCTAACTTCTTGAGTCCTCACCTCTCAGAGAGAGAGAGAGAATGCTGTCTGGTGTCTCTTCCTATATGGGCCTGATAGCCTGTTGAAGGTCCCAGATGCCAGACATCATCTAAATCTGTTTTTGCTGTTTTTTAGTCACTCAGTTGTATCCAACTCCTTTGTGGCCCTATGAACTATAGCCTGCCAGGCCTTCCTGTCCATTTCCCAGGCAAGAATGCTAGAGTGAGTTGCTGCTTCCTTTTCTAGGGATCTTCCTAGACCAAGATCAAACTCGTGTCTCCTGCATAGGCAGGCAGAGTCTTTACCACTGACCCACCTGGGAAGCCCTATCTAAATCTAATCACCTCTAAGTGTGTGTTAATCACTCAGTAATGCCTGAATCTTTGTAAGCCCATCAGGCTCCTCTGTCCATGGAATTTTCCAAGCAAGAATACTGGAGAGGGTTGCCATTTCTTTCTCCAGGGGATCTTCCTGACCCACGGATCAGATTTGTATCTCTTATGTCTCCTACACTGGCAGTCGGGTTCTCTATCATCTGAGTGATCAGGGAATCACCTCCAAAGGTGGGTAGAAATGGCTTGGACTTCAGCTTATGAATTTTGTTGTTGCTCTTCAGTCACTCAGTTGTGTCCAACTCTTTGCAACCTCATGGACTGCAGCATGCCAGGCTTCTCTGTCTATTACCAACTCTGGGAGTTTGCTCAAACTCAAGGCCATTGAGTTGGTGGTGCCATCCAACCATCTTAACCTCTATCACCCCATTCTCCTCCTGCCCTCAATGTTTCCCAGAAACAGTCTTTTCCGAAGAGTCATTTCTATGCACCAGGTGGCCAAGGGACTGATGCTGAAGCTATCAGCCCTTCCAATGAATATTTAGGGTTTATTTCTTTTAGGATTGACTGGTTGGATCTCCTTGCTATTCAAAGGACTCTCAAGAATCTTCTCTAGCACCATAGTTTGAAAGCATGAATTTTTAGTACTTAGCCTTCTTTATGGTCCAACTTTCACGTCTGTGCATGATTACTGGAAAAGCCATAGCTTTGACTATACAGACTTCTGCCTGGCTAGGTTCATCATAGCTTTTCTTCCAAGGAGCAAGTGTCTTTTTATTTCATAGCTGCAGTCACCATCTGCAGTGATTTTGAAGACCAAGAAAATAAAGTATGTCTCTGTTTCCATTTTTTCCCCATCTATTTGCCATGAAATAATGGGACTGGATTCCAAGATTTTAGTCATTGAATGTCGAGTTTTAAGCCAGCTTTTTCACTCTCCTCTTTCACCTTCATCAAGAGTCTCTTTAGTTCCTTTTTGTTTTCTGCCTTTAGGGTGGTGGCATCTGCATAACTGAGATTATAAGGACACACAATTCAGTCCATAGCAATACCTTCAGCTTCATGCCACTGTTGGAGGAAGAAGGACCCTTTTCAGGGCCCAAAAATGAACTCTTACCTAACACTCAGAAATGAATTTTCCAAGGAGACTCACATGCTGAGAAAGCAAGAGACTATTAGGAAGGGATGCTCAGGCAGAGAACAGGATGAGGGAACTCAGGAGAAATACTCTGCCATATGGCTCACAGTCTTGGGCTTTATGGTAATAGGATTAGTTTCCTGGTTGTTTCTGATCATTCATTCTGACTCAGCATCCTTTTCAGTGATGCATACTTCACTCAACCAAGATGAATTCCAGTGAGAAGGATGATGGGAGGTTGGTAAGACATATAAACTGTCTCTCCTCTCTCCTTTAAACGTTTCTCAAATTCTTCTGGTTGGTTGGTACCTTGTTATTTTCAAGTTCCTTAGCAGGACCTAGTTGTAAGAAAACTCATGCATGTGGTTACTATTGTGTCTGGCCCGGGAGGGCGGTTTCAGTCAGTGGTTCCCCTAATAATTTTGATGCTTTTTCAGATTTCTTGAAATTGTGCTTCAGTGAAATCAAATAATTATTTCTTTTAACTTTTCTCCTGTGTTGTATTTAATATAATTATGCTGTCAAAAAGTTCTTTCTGAATTGACTTTTGAGCTGGCAGAGTGTGAAGCAATTGGTCCTGGTGTAGGAACATAGACTGCAACTTAGTATCTGCTACCAGTCATAATATACTCACTTGTTGCAGGTCCAAATGGTTATTTTTCAATACTGTCCGTCCTATCTAACCAAAACTTTTAGCATTATTAGCTTTCCCTTCAGCTGGAATTTATACTCTGGAATTTTTAAAACTATCTATCAAAAGTGACTTTGAACTAATTTATTTCATACATAAATAAAATGGAAGGCCCTATTGTGTATGAAAGTCTTAAAGTTTTGTGGTCCTAGTTTGAGCTTATTAATTAGATTAAAACTGTAACCTTCTTACAAAAACTAAAATATTGCATAGCATATAGTAATCAGAGAATGCTATGCCCATCAAGCCATTACATTATGGTTTCCCTGATTGTGAGTCCTAAAGGAACACAGGAAGGAAGGAAACCAACGATGCCTTCCATCTAGCAGTCATCAAGCTACACCATCCTCTATGGTGCACCTTGAGGAAACTCAGGATGAGAAAGCATAGGATACTGGCCCCAGACAGCTGAGGTGCATATCAAAAAAATGATGTCAGTGAGCCCAGACTTTTGAATCTTCCCACATATAGAAAAGTACTACATTCCTTAACTTAAGATATCTGGTTTCCTTTAATTAACAGTAATTTTTGATGTTTCAACTACCTGCCATTTGTCGCAAAAAAATCCTATATATCCTGGCTCCCCCACTTGCCTCCTCAGAGCAGATTTCTCAAGGTTATTTGAGACGTTGTCTCCAGGGCTTGGAGTCCTAAGAATTTCCACTAAATAAAACATAACTCTCAACTTCCAAGTTGTGCATTTTTCAGTTGTGCACATAATAAAACACCCACTACCCTTATTAAAAATACACATTTTCAGGAGTATGACTCAGAATGAAATTGATGATGGAAAATACTGCTCTAGTCAAGGATAGTCCATTTTAGCCTTTGTTGTAAGAGAATGGCAAGTTCAAGTTGTAGAATTTTAGTCCACCAGGGCCATAATCTTCCCACTTTTAGCAAAGAGCTGCTGCACAATAGATGATCAGTACATAAGTGTTGTATAAATGAACACATAAACTATTTTAAAAGATTAATCAAGAAGTGGCATAAAATATGAATTGAAATAGGAAAATAATGGAATTTTAGTGAATAGCTATGATACACTGCAATTACATAAGTGGATGCCAATAAAAAAGGAAAACATGAACAAACAGTTATAAAAATGAATATATGTCACTATTCCCAAGGATTTCTGACAATTTTTATTATTTATATTGTACGTTTTACTGGCTTTTACTCTGAAATGCCAACTATATATTTCTGGTATTTCCCCAAGACACAGTAGAAATGAAGAGGAGAAAACTTTCAAATGAATAGCATTAGATTTGCAGACTACTAAAATGTTGCTATTTGGATAGGTTGATATGCTAGGCAGAATATGTGATTCAGTGTCATTTTATCATTTGTAAATGAATCACCTTTGCCCTTCTTATTCCCTTTTTGTGAAGCAACCTTCATCTTCTCCTATTTTTAGCAAATGGAATTTTATTTTTCAAGCATGAATTGAAATTTTACACTATCAGTTTAAACATATTTTTCTCCATAGAGCTAAATCTAATCTCTAATGAGCATAGAGTTTAGTACTTGTATCTTTAAAACTTTGCATCATGATTTATAACATTTGTGCATTGATGTCCAATATGTTACAAAGTTGTCTTTAATCTTTATATCTGCTATTGTTTTTATATCTAATACTTTGTGTGCAGTGATCCTTAATTAATATGTATTCATTAAATGAATAAATTAAAAAAGAAAAACATGATGTTCTAATAACTCCTTAATCTTCTTCCATAATTAAAATAACTGAGGCAGAAATCTTAGTGTTATGGATTGTTAATCAGATATTGAGATTGCTTTAGAATTTATCTTTAACATGTGTATCATCTCTTTTACTTTTCAAATTTTATTTTCAATAATTTTATGCTAACTAAAAAGTTATGCTAGCTTAAAATATTATTATTATTATCTCAAATAAAACTCTTCATAGTCCACATATGCATTAATGCAAGAAGCATTTTTCAAGGCAGACTCAGTGCAGCATTCGGAGATTCAGTGACAGTTTTGAATGGAAGCTCTAAAGCAATGCTAGCTTTATGTAATTGGTAGCATATGTAGTGGCAATCACTAATTAGATAATTGGAAGCATATGGCAGCAATTACTGTCAATCAAATTATACAATATTGCAGTAGGTAAAGTAATACCTTCAGTGCAGAACTGTCTGATATGTATGTTCTCCATTTGATCAAGGTACTAATGACAGTTTGCCAAGCTATGGCTTGAGTCACTAACAATGAATAATGCTTAGAAACAATCTATAACTTTAATTAAGGCCATGGCTATAGTATGTGACAGAAACTAGAAATTGGCCCTTCCAATTTGCTGTGGCTCATTAAGACGTCCTCTGCTCAAGAGCTGTGCAGACAGATCACAACAAATCATACCAAATGAATTGTTCAGTGAGGCAGAATTCTATTGTACAGACATGGCCTAAGGCCAGGTTTATGTATCATAAGAAAAATGCTCAGGATATAGTACATGCAGTGTGTCTAGGTCTTAGTTGGATTGTCAGATATATCATGTTCTCTAGCAGCAATAGTTCATTAAGATCTATATCCAGAGAATAATGGAACCCAATATGCAATAAGTCATGGTTTCTATGGATGTCTATAGATACACTTCCATCAATCTAGCATGAGAAGGAAATCCAGTTTTAAACTGAAAGTCAGAGAACTCTGCCTGCCCAGAAAATTTACCTGTATAGTTCATATGGCCATGTGAACTTCATGGCTGACATTTGATAAAAATCTGCCTTCCACAAGGCATATTTGATATACTTAGACACATTCCAAGTCCACCTGAAAAGAAAAACTTAAATTCGGTATAAAGCTATCAAACATCAGAAGTCAAGGGATACTTGGTTTCTGTTCTATATTTGACAACTGTATGTAATCTTATTATCAGTTTTCATGTTCCCAAATTTAGAATTTGCTTGCCTTGTTAGTGCTCTTTCTCCTTTTACCTTTGCCATTCTAATGCTTACATTAATAATTGGTTTACATATTTGTAATAAGCACTTACAGCAAGATAGCACACACATAAAACACATGAACAGGCATAAACATACATGCTTGGTCATAACATGAATCTGCTATCTTTGTTGGAATGAAGGAAAATCATAACTTTAATGAGGTGGCTCAGGTGGTAAAGAATCTGCCTGCAATGCAGGAGACCTGGGTTTGATCCCTGGGTTGGGTTCCCCCGGAGAAGGTAATGGTGCCCATTCCAGTATTCTTGCCTGGAGAATTCCATGGACATAGGAGCCTGGTGGGCTACAATTCATGGAATCAAATTTCAGAGTCTGAGATGACTGAGAAGCTAACACTTTCACTTTCACTAAGAAATCATCTTCCTTTGTATCAAAGTTTGTCTTTTCACCCTGACATATCACCTATGACCGTGAGAGAAAACTGGTTCTAATGCTAGGCAGCACCTAGTCATAATGATTAATGCTATTATATGCACGTTCATGTATACAGAAACACTAACTGTTGTATTACACATCAGTAAAATGATAATAATATAAATAGGCTTTCAGTTAACATGGCATTTAAAGCTGCACATATACTGAGACTATTATCATCTTTCCCTTATACTATTGTTGACTGAAAAAAAAAAAAAAATGCACAGCCTAGAAGTTGAGACATATTTCATTTAGCTGGCAAAGATGAGGACTTAAGCCCAAGATACCACATTGCATCTCAGATAACTCTGAGAGACTGCTGTGACAAGGCAAGGCAGGGGAGCCAGGATATGTAAGTTTTTGCAACAAAGAACAGGCAGTCAGAACATCAACAGATTATTGTTAATTAAAGGAAACCAGATATCTCAAATTAAATAATTTAACACTTTTGTATGTATGGGAAGATTCAAGAGTCTGGGTTCACTGAAATCATTCCTTTGATATGCACCTCAGCTGTCTGGTCTAGAATTCTGCTTTTCTCCATCCGGTATTCCCTTGGGATCCACAGTTGAGTGTGTCTGCAGTGGTTGAGTGTCTGGCAGCTGGGCAGACCATTTGTCTCTATCCTCAGTTGGCACAGGGCTCACCATCAGAACAACTGCAATATGATGGCTTGATGTCCACTACATCCTGGGTTTACTGGCATGGCAAGCAATATTATTCATTCATGCTATATGTATTATATAAGTATGCTAAACACTATAATATGTTTTTAATTTCAAAAACTCCACTCAACAAACACTTAATAGATCCTAGACACACATAGAATCCTGCAACAGAAAGAAATGGTCTTTCCTCATGTAGATACAATATGATGCAGAAAAACAAAATAAATAAATATGGAACAAGAAACATATATAAAGGCTAAGGAGGAGTGCAAAGCAGTGAGAGATAAGGAGAGACCAGCTAGTAGAGTGGGGAAAACAATGAGCTATGATTTGAGAGGTAGAGTAGCCAGCCATGCATAAATCTGGAAGAACTTCTCATGTGTATTCCAGAAAAACAAAGAAGCCAGTGTGGCAGAAGGGCAGTGTGAGAGGGTAGAGGAGAGTTGGGGTTCAGGTCAGATTCTCCCTAAATATGCCTTAATGCCATATTTAATTATTTTGAATTAAACTTACTTGAGAAACAGCAGTGGAAAAAAATAATACTTAATAAAACACTCTGATCATCTCTTTCCCCCTGCAAGTGTGGAATAAATCTCCCACATAAAGATACCCTTTTCACAGTAGGAGGCTTGAAAGCTTCCTGATCACCAGAATTAGGGAATCCAAGGCTAAGAAGGCAAACTTGCATCACTTCTTCATTAGTCTACTACCCTAAGCACAGGCCATGTTTTGCTAAACCTTCACAAGTAATTGTTTTTTAATCTAAGAATGGTATATAACAGACTTGTTTTGGCCATATCAGGTGTCCCATTTCTATGAAAGAAACATGCACATTACTTTTTTTTTTTCTTCTATCAATCTGATTTTAAAGTGAGTAATTATCATTAGACATCAAAAGAACTCAAGGTGGGGGGTGGGGGTTGTTCACTCCTCAGCAATTGGTCTAGTCAGCAGGGTACTTGATGGATCCGCTCCTCCCTGCCCTAAAGCTCTGCAGCCAAAGACCTGGGGCCTCTGACAAAGGCCAGTTGAGGGTTGGAGTTCTCACCACATCGGCCTTCCAGATTTCTGCTTGCAAGGTCTGATAGAAGGCAAAAATGATGTTACAGCAGGCAGACAGCTAGGTATGAGCAGAGAGGAGTCTCTGGGTTGTTTACAGCGGTGGGAGTGGAGAGTGGGGAGTAGAGGACGCAGCAACATTGTCCAGCAGGTGTTGATAGTCTCCTTCTTCAGATGGGGTGGTTTGAAATCCCTGGCATGACATCATTTGAAGCTGGAGTTGTATTCTAGAGGATAGATATCTAGTTAGGCAGTTAAAAATACAAGGACCAGAGAGAAGGATGAGAATTACAGTCGTTAGGAACTGAGAAATGGGAGAAGCCAAGTATATTCTGGGAACCACCTCTCAACATCTTCATTCGATTCCTGTTTCCCTTGATTAAACCTGGGTAGCAAAGAAGCCTGTTTGTAGAGTTCTTTAGGATTTGCTTCTACTTCTCCTGTGACATTAATACACGTGCAGCATGTTTTGCTCATAACAGCACAAATCCCTCCTTGGCTTTCTAAGAGACAGTCTAGGGCTTGGTCATCAAAGAGTAACCCTGCCAAGAAATCTAGGTATTTTTGAACAATTTTGAGAGTGTTTCCAGTTTTCTTTAGTGTGCTGTCTAGGAAGGAGATTAGATCCCTCAAGGTTGCTTCATCATAGGCAAATTCTCCCCAGGGGTCAGCTGCAGCTGTGGTTCCCATCATTCCTGCTAGCACCAGACCAGTCAGAGGAGAAAAAGAGGGAACATGACCTCAAGGAGGAATATGGCAGGCTTAGGTTTTGGCAGCTGTCTTGACAAGATCTGACTCACCTCTTGGTCACCCCAAAAGTACACCTAGAAGATTTCTCGCACAGAATGGAAACTGTTTTAACTGTGGTAGCCCCTAACACTGGAGCAAGAAATGCTCAGAAAAACAGGTCCCAGTCTTTACCCAAAATGCCATGCCCACTATGCAAAAAGGTAGAAGAGAAAATGCCCCCAGTTACAAAAGAAGTGAGGAAATCTCCCTACACCAGTCACAGCGGTGATCGATTGACATGACTTGGGACCTTCAAAGGCTTCTGAGAAGACAATCACCATCACACAGGAGGGACCACTGCTGACCATTAACATGGCAAGTAAGCTTGTCCAATACGTAGTGGCCATGGAGCCATTTACTGTGTCCTGACTTCTTATCCTGGGCCTTTTGCCTCTGATACCTGCTCAATCATCAGGGTCCAAGAAAAGCTGTAACCTAAAAGATGGTCCAAGGAAAGCTGTAGCCCCTTTCTGTTTCTGAAAGATGCCAGGGACCCTACCTCCACTCTTACTTGTCCTCATCTTCTCTATCAATCTCTTTGGTTCCAAGATTTAACATGGAATGACAACATAATAGTCAAAAACTCCCAGATTATTACTAAACTGGAAAATCTCTCTTTCTGTTGGATTTGCCATCCCCAACTCACCATCCTGGGAGACATACGTGCCACCCTCAAAGCTTACCCAGTCGAAAACCAAGTCTTCTCATCTTTTAAAAAAATCCTCTTTTAATTACTCTAGGCAAGATTTTCTTTTTTTTAATTACTATGTGAGAGAGGGCACCTCCACTCTGTCACCACAATGTGCCTCCTAATCCAAAGGCTCTAAATATCACCAAAATATCCCTAATCTTCAATCAAACCCTAAAATGCACCCTTTTATACAAAAATACCCACTGGTGTAACATAGACTTCTTTTTAGACCTCGAGGCTCTCTCTAACAGAAACATAAGCCTGCCCCTAGATACATTTAAGCCTATAAATTAGAGTGACATAATGAGTTGCTATTTACACATCACCCTGCACCCTTAACAACAAGCATGTATGTTATGATAGATCAAAAACTAATGCCAACCAAACATCTTGTGCCAGCTATTATATAATACCCTCTGACCACAATTCTTTCTGAATATAGACTCCCCCCCACCTTTTGACACTCCAAACCAGAGAATAAATCCAAAATATGATTGAGGTCCCTCCTCAGCTGTCTCCTACCTCCCAGAATTTTTCTATAGCTGTATAACCAAACCAATCACACTGTCCTACCAGCAGTGCCTGGATTATTATGGCTATATGGGACCTTAGGCAACCACCTCATAATGACCTAAGCCATTGCTTTCTTACATACCTAGATTCCTTGGCAGGGGTGGCCTTTGACAACCATTAAGCCCTAGACTATCTCCTAGCAAGTCAAAGAGGGATTTACATTGTCGTAAATAAAACATGCTGCGCGTATAATGTCATAGGATAAGTAAAAGTAAATGTGAAAGAACTCTACAAACAGGCTTCTTTGCTACCCAGGTTTAATCAAGGGAAACAAAAATGGACTGAAGATGTTAAGGGGGTGGTTCCCAGGATGTACTTGGCTTCTTCCATTTCTCGGTTCTGTAATGACTGTAATTCTCATCCTTCTCTCTGGCCCTTGTATTTTTAACTGCCTAGCTAGATATCCATCCTCTAGAATACAACTCTAGCTTCAAATGAAGTCATATCAGAGATTTCAACCCTCCCTACCTGAAGAAGGAGACCATCAACACTCAGTGGACAAAGTTGCTGACTTCCTCCACTCCCCACTCTTCACCTCCACCACTGTAAACAATCCAGAGATACCTGCCTCTGCTTATACCTAGCTACTTGCCTGCCGTAACAATGAGAGTCCTTTTTCTTTTCTTCTAAACTTAGATTAGCAGGAGAAAATATTTGTGGAATTGGTTCCTTCAGATTTGGAACTCTGTTTTTTGGTAAACTAGTACTTTTGATTAATCCTTTTCTCCCAGAGATGATCACTGATTTTCTTCTTCTCTTTTGTGCTCTTTGTTGTAAGGAAGGGGATGATGTCCATGAGGAGGAACAGTAGGCAGAGGCCTTTTATTATGAGCTTGCTATTCAAGCCAGCCTCACAGACTGGTGTCTGTTTAGAAAGCCAGGCTTAGGGCCCCCTGTGTGGAACTGGATGAGGTGTTTTGTTACATCTTATTCTGTGTCTCAAGAGCTGGCTTTGTGACCTATGAGACTATTTTCTCCAGTCTCTACCATTCAGAAGGTGCACTTACCAGGGTCTACTCAGTCAAATAGACTGAGATTTCAAGACACAAAGTCATAAGCGCACTGTGTCCAGTTGTGCCAGCTCTCTGGGTATTGGTCATACAGCATCATAGTCCATAAGGAAGGGCCTTTATCATTTCAACCTTCATTGCTTGTTAGTGCTGGACAAGTTAGTGTTAGACTCCTATAAAATGCCCCTTGCGTGTTTGGTTAAGCTATAAAGAAAGCATATCAGATTAAGTTTCTATTTGAAGTTGATATCAGTTTCTACTCATCAATAGACTGGTGGTAGATTCTTTAAATTTACTATATTTGAAGAGAAAACAAACAAACAAACAAACCTGAGGCTCTTACCCTAAATAGCTGTTTTACTGGTACTTATAGGAGGACCAGATTGAAAGTAGAACACACACACATACACACAGATATAAAGGCTAGCCTTACTGCTTAAACCTTTATTAAGTGGAAAAAAAAAGAAAGAAAGAAAACGTGCCTTAAAGATCCAATATAAATTCCTTTAAAAATTAAAAATAAAAATATTCCACCTCCTCATAATTCCCCAGGCCCTCCTACTCTCCTACAAAAAATCAAGAAATATATCAACAGAAGCCAGTATTCAACTACTAATAGAAGCAACTGTCTTTGTCTTGGAACTCTTTACAAAAACAGAAATGCAACTCCAGAAATAAGTCAAAATCCACCTATCTTTATCAATTCAAAGACCTCACCCATTTCCCTCAAAATGCTTATAGATATGAAAGATTGGGATATTGAAGCAAAATTGTTGCAGTGGAAAGGAAAAGAAGAGGAATGCACTCTTCTTTTATTTCCTGAGAACAAAGCAGATAAAGGAGAGTGAACAGTCCTGATCATAGTTTTTACTTTAATTGTTCCTAGTCTGTTCAGTTCAGTTCAGTTGCTCAGTCTGCAGTCTGTAACTAAGTTTGCTTTTCTGCCCCCAACTCTGTGTGAGCTACATTCTGCAGTTATTATCCTTTAATTCTATGCTAATTACATCCTGTATCTGGTGCTCACCTTTACAGCACTCTCATTGAAGATTACTCCTTGTAGTTTTTCTCTTTCTGCAGAAAGAAGGCTCCAATACAATACACAAAAGACAATGGACTCAACTACCAGGTTACTGGACTGCCAGTCCCGATTATTGGACTACCTGATGCCAGCTTATGATTGACTTTGAAGCAATGAAAGAGGAAGAATATGAGATCCCTAAACTTTTGTTCCTCACTGCCTACCCCTAACTTCAAGCCCTCAACTATATGATCCCCCAGATTTGTCATGAGTTGTACATTGTATATGATTCATGACTAAAGTTTTAAAATAAAAATGGGAGATATCTGTCCCTCATCTGCATTTAAGTATGTCTATGTATGTACACTACAGATAAGGCATTTTTTCTACTTCCAGATAGCATTGCCAAATTAACTTGTAAAAGAGCTTTATTTATGAGAATAAAAATCAATTATAAATTATTTCTAATTGTCAACGATATAATAAAAGTTAATCTAAATGTTTTTTTTTTTTCTTATTTAAGTTCATGCCATCTATGATAATCTTTGGTAAATAAAAGCTAAATTTAAGTTTGTTGGTTTGATGAATATGCTGTATCTTCAGATCATCAGTAGTAAATATAATTCAGTTAAACAATCTTTGTTCTACTTGAACTTACTAGTTAAATGGACTCATGTTTTTCTCTGCTGCAATGCTTGTCAAAAAAAAAAAAATCCTTAAGAAAATGACCAATTGCTTTAATATATTATGCAAATTTCACAAGTAGTCTAAGTATGATTGTTAAGAAATGAATTAAATAGATGGAACTGAGATAAGTGTTTTGGGGTGAATTTTTTAGCAGCGATTGTTTTATGGTATGTTTACTAATAGTTTCCCAAATCTCTTCAGTAACTTATCCCCTTAGATCCCTTAGAATTGTTGGTGAAGTGTGTAATTTCATTGGTTCTGTCTCACCACAGCAAAAAAATTGAAGTGGTGGACCAGTGTTACATATCAGTCACAGCTCACTTTTATTCAGCAAGCAATGGATAGTACACCCTGGAGGCATATGGGTGGGCCAACCCAAAAGGGAGAGGACTCAATTCATCTTGGCTTCCTCTTTATACCTTTTGTCTTCTCCCCCTGAACCTGCCCTATGTAAATTAGGCTAGGCAGGAAGGAATTATTTTTCACCTGAAGTTCTCATTCCACCCTCGGATTTTCTTCCATTTTCACAGGCTTTTCCCTTCTTTGCCTTTTAGCCACAGCCATTTTGGATTCCTTTTTACTATTCTAACTACCTAACATAATTAAATTAAATGATGAAACTTTATTGAATGTTTAGACCATTTCCATGTAATATACTGAAACATTGATTATTTAATAAACCTAATTTTATCTATTTTTGTTATCTACTTTTGACATCTTAATAAAGAGGAACAAATGGTGTATTGACTTACTAATAACCACCCCTCATACCACATTAAAAAATCTATGAGAAAATTTATGCTACTAAAAATTATGAAACATGCCAATCTAAAGAATCCTTATGCAATGAACAGTTCACATTGGCTTACTTCTTAGTTTTTATTAGAAATTGAAATCTTTAGTGGTTTGCTGCTATTGCTGCTTAGGCACTAAATCATGTCCAATGCTTTTGTAAACCCATGGTCTATATTTTACTAGGTTCCTCTGTCCATGGAATTTCCAGGCAAGAATACTGGAGTGGGTTGCCATTTCCTCCTCTAGGTGATCTTCCCAACTCAAGGATTGAACCCACATCTCCTGCATTCAGTTCAGTTCAGTCGCTCAGTCATGTCTGACTTTTTGCGACCCCATGGACGGCAGCATGCCAGGCCTCCCAGTCCCTCACCAACTCCTGGAGTTTACTCAAACTCATGTCCATTGTGTCAGTGATGCCATCCAACCATCTCATCTTCTGTCATCCCCTTCTCCTCCTGTCTTCAATCTTTCCCAGCATCAAGGTCTTTTCAAATGAGTCAGTTCTTCACATCAGGTGGCCAAACTATTGGAGCTTCATCTTCAGCATCATTCTTTCCAATAGTCAGGACTGATTTCTTTTAGGCCTGACTGGTTTGATCTCCTTGTTGTCCAAAGGACTCTCAAGAGTCTTCTCCAACACCACAGTTCAAAAGAATTAATTCTTCACTCCTCAGCTTTCTTTATAGTCCAGCTCTCACATCCATACATGACTACTGGAAAAACCATAGCTTTGACTAGATGGACCCTTGTCTGTAAAGTCATGTCTCTGCTTTTTAGTATGCTGTCTAGGTTGGTCATAGTTTTTCTTCCAAGGAGCAAGCATCTTAATTTCATATCTGCAGTCACCATCTTCAGTGATCTTGGAGCCCAAGGAAATGAAGTCTGTCACTGTTTCTATTGCTTCCCCATCTATTTGTCATGAAGTGATGGGACCAGATGCCATGATCTTAGTTTTCTGACTGTTGAGTTTTAAGCCAGCTTTTTCACTCTCCTGTTTCAATTTCATCAAGTGGCTCTTTAGTTCCTTTTCACTTCCTGCCATAAGATTGGTGTCTTCAGCACATCTAGGGCTATTGATATTTCTCCTGGCAATCTTGAGTCCATCTTCATCCAGTCTGGCATTTCACATGATGTACTCTGCATATAAGTTAACTAAACATGATTTACTATTTATACAAAATGAGTAAACAGTTTAAGACACTCAACCCCTCAAGGGAAGGTCTGGCTCAGTCTCTGTGGTGCCTCTGGGTCCTGGTGCACACAAGGTTTTGTTTGAGCCCCCCAAGCATCTCTGTTGGATATGGGGCTTGATTCTAAATGGACACCTTATCTGCAACAAAGGAGGCAAGAATATACAATGGAGTAAAGACAATCTGTTTAACAAGTGGTGCTCGGAAAACTGGACAATGACTTGGAAAAAATATGAAACTAGAACACTTTCTAACACTATACACAAAAATACACTCAAAATGGATTAAATCTGAACTTAAGGCCAGAAGCTATAAAACTCCTAGGAAAACATAGGCAAAACACTCTCCAACATAAATCACAGCAGGATCCTCTATGACCCGCTTCCCAGACTATTGGAAATAAAAGCAAAAATAAACAAATGAGACCTAATTAAACTTAAAAGCTTTTGCACAACAAAAGAAACTATAAGCAAGGTGAAAAGACAGCCTTCAGAATGGGAGAAAGTAATAGCAAACAAAGCAACTGACAAATAATTAATCTCAAAAATATGCAAGGAACCCCTGCAGCTCAATACCAGAAAAATAAATGATCCAATAAAAAAAAAAAATGGGCCAAAGTACTAAACAGACATTTCTCCAAAGAAGACATACAGATGGCTAACAAACATATGAAAAGATGCTCAACATCACTCATCATCAGAGAAATGCAAATCAAAACCACAATGAGGTACCATTACACGCCAGTCAGGATGGCTGCTATCCAAAAGTCTACAAGCAATAAATGCTGGAGAGGGTGTGGAGAAAAGGGAACCCTCTTACACTGTTGGTGGGAATGCAAACTAGTACAGCCACTATGGAAAACAGTGTGGGGATTTCTTATAAAACTGGAAATAGAACTGCCATATGACCTAGCAATGCCACTCCTGGGCATACACACCAAGGAAACCAGAATTGAAAGAGACACGTATACCCCAATGTTCATCACAGCACTGTTTATAATAGCCAGGACATGGAAGCAACCTAGATGTCCATTGGCAGACGAATGGATAAACAAGCTGTGGTATATATATACAATGGAATATTACTTAGCCATTAAAAAGTACATTTGAATTAGTTCTAATGAGGTAGATTAAACTTGAGATTATTATACAGAGTGAAGTAAGTCAGAAAGAAACACACCAATACAGTATACTAATGCATATTTAGAAAGATGTGCGTTTAGAAAGATGGTAATGATAACCTTGTATGCAAGACAGCAAAAGAGACACAGATGTATAGAACAGTCTTTGGACTCTGTGGGAGAGGGCAAGGGTGGGATGGTTTGGGAGAATGGCATTGAAACATATATATTATAATATGTGAAACTTATCGCTAGTCCAGGTTCAATGCATGATACAGGGTGCTCGAGGCTGGTGCACTGGAATGACCCAGAGGGATGGGATGGGGAGGGAGGAGGGAGGGGGGCTTAGGATGCAGAACACACGTACAACCATGGCAGATTCATGTCAATGTATGGCAAAACCAATACAATATTGTAAAGTAATTAGCCTCCCCCAATAAATAAATAAATAAAAAGAATATTCATAAAATAATAATCAGCCTAAAGCCACAAAAATATATTTAACTCTGCCAGGAATTTAATAAATGTGAATCTGAAAACACAAATATAATTATTTGTATTCAAATAAATAAAGATTAATACAATAAATAAATAAATAAATTTTGCCTATCCTAATGTCTTGTTCTGGCTTCTTCTTTGTCCTTGGACATGGGATGTCTATTTAGGGTGGGAGCCAACGTTCTCCTGTCAATGGTTGTTCAGCAACGAATTGCAATTTTGGAGTTCTCACAGGAGAAAATGAGCACACAGACTGTCCTTCTACTCTGCCATCTTGTAGCATCTCCTGCATTAGCAATCAGATTCTTTATCACTGGGCCACCAGGGAAGCACTTCTAATGGTTAAGAATTCTAGAATAAGCAGCTAAATTTACTAAATGTAAGCAAATCATTTCTGTCTACAGGGAAAATAAAGACTGTATGGTTCAACTTATATGCAGATATTTTTAGTCATAAATACTACAGTGCCACACAATCTGCATTTGGTTGAATCTGTGGACATGAAAAACTGCAGATACAGAGGAACTGCATGCATAGAGGTCCAACAGTTAGTTACATGTGGACTTTTTACAGGATCTTCACCCCCATGCTCCGTATTGTTCAAGGGCTAACTGATATTTAACTTTCTATATTTGCCTGCAAAGTCCTTGTAACTTTGATTAACTAGATGACTATCTTGTTTCACAGTTATTTATAATCATATTGAACCAAGCATTTAAAAAAAATATTTTCTATGAAGTTCTCCAAAATTAAATACTAGATGAATCTTGGTTATCTAGAAATAACTTTGGGATTTTCCAGACCACTTTCTGGAACACCTCAAAAGACTTTTTTCTCTCTTTAAAAAAGTGAAATGTTAAACTAATTAGGCTTATTTTGTATGTTAAATTGCATGTAAAATATTATCAAAGTAGCATAAATGTTCTAGAAATGTATATGAAATTCCTAACATGTGGACATGTCCTAATATGTTATCATTCTTGGTGGTGGTTTAGTCACTTAGTTGTGTTCAACTCTTGCAACCCCATGGACTGTAGCTTTCCAGGTTCTTCTGTCCATGGGATTGTCCAGGCAAGAATACTGAAGTGGGTTGTCATTTCCTTCCCCATTCATAATTCGAGTTATTACTCTAAAAGATTTGACACAGAAATAACCAAATTTCCTTGCTAATTCCATTATAATGTCAGATCTTTAATAATGTACATGTGTGTCTTTTACAATTTAAAGACCTTGTTTTATTCAGATGCTTTTGCAAAGTCCACCTGCAAGTGCTTCTGCTGCTGCCGCTGCTGCTGCTAAGTCACTTCAGTCGTGTCCGACTCTGAGCGACCCACCAGGCTCCGCCATCCCTGGTATTCTCCAGGCAAGAACACTGAAGTGGATTGCCATTTCCTTCTCCAATGCATGAAAGTGAAAAGTGAAAGTGAAGTCGCTCAGTCGTGTCCGACTCTTAGTGACCCCATGGACTGCAGCCTACCAGGCTCCTCCGTCCATGGGATTTTCCAGGCGAGAGTACTGGAGTGGGGTGCCATTTCCTTCTCTGTGCAAGTGCTTCACCTTCAGAGAAATTCACGGAAAGAAGTTCCATAAGCACTCTACAGTACAAATTTCTGGTGAATACCAAATCATACTGTTAAACTGAGTAAAAAATTAGAGAATCCTAATAAAAAACGGATTGCTTCATCAAACTTTTAGCAAAAGATCAAGGGAAACATCAGCTAATTACATAAAACGAGGCAAACAGAAGAAAATGATCATAATTTATTATGAATTTTTTAAACTTGAAACATTGTTGACTTTTAAACTGTTTTGTTTCCCCAGATTTAAGGAAATCTTTGCTCCTTTACTGGAGAAGGAAGTGGCAACCCACTCCAGTACTCTTGCCTGGAAAATCCCATGGACGGAGGAGCCCGGTAGGCTACAGTCCATGGGGTCGCAAAGAGTCGGAAACGACTGAGCGACTTCACTTCACTTCACTTTTGCTTCTTTACTCTTTTATATTTTTGTTTGTTTGTTTAAATATTTACAGTGTTGTGACAGTTTCTGCTATGCAATGTGAATCAGCCATAATTAAACACATATCCTCTCCCTCTTGAGCCTCCTCTTTACTCATTAAAAATTATTAGATCATTCAAAAGGAACACAAAGAGGTGTTGGGGGCACCATCCCCAGTTAAGAGTTAAGGTTAAAGAAGCTATGCTGGTAAATTTCCCTATGACCCTAAAAGTCAGTTTAACCGCTCTGGTTATTACTCTGAGTGATATGGGAGCTACAGAAGACTTCTGAGAAGGAGAGGGAAAATCTGATGATACTTTAAGAGAATCATCATAGCTGCAATAGTCATAATAGGCTGAAGGGGATACTGCAAACATTCAGGCGAGATGAAAATTACAAGCTGACTAAATTCTGGATTTGTTTTGAAGATAAACCTAATAGAATATGAGATTTGATTGAGTAGTGAGAGAAAGGGAGACATAAAGTGTCTCCAGTAAGGGAGGTAACTGGGCACATCTTTCTGAAGATCTTGAGACTCCTGATAGACATCTGAGGTAGCTGACCCACATCTTTCCATGTGGGTAGGTGCCAGCTAAGGCACAAGATATTCTTGTGAACCTGAAAGTTTATCTGGAAGCAAGCACAGTTCTTGGTGGGCATCACAACAGACAGCCAAGAATTCACTGGGGAGCCCTTTGGTGTAGATAAAGATGCAATGACATCAGTGTATAGGTGAAGCTGGAAACCAGAAAAAGATGAAGATTTCAAAGTAGAGCAGGCAAGTAGAGAAAGAAATGATGTCCAGGGAGTCAGGGCTAGAACATTTAACCTGTTGGGAGATAAATAGAAGCAAGAAACATTGTTGAGAAGAACCTGGTAAGATTTAACAATTCTGTGAACTAGAGACCAGGTGAGGAATGTTTCAAGGAGAAGGGGGTTAACAAAAAATTAATTTTGACAAATGTTTCTGCTACTTCACCAAGTAAGGTGAGAACTGGAATTGCATATTGGATTTAGCATCATACGGACACCTGCTGACCTACACTGACACCTTCAGTGAATTTGTAAGAGTGAATTTCTGACTAGAGAAAGTTCAAGAAAAACTAGGTAGGGAGGAATTAAAACTGAAAGCTCAAAGACTTCTTTTTGTAAATAGAAAGAGAAGTGAGAACGTAGTCGGAGAATAAAGGGAGGACAAGAGAAAGGTTTGTCTTTCCTTTCTATTATATGAGCCTTTATTTTATTTTTTTTCCCACAAGGATGTAAAACAGCCCACATGTATATTATCTGGATGGTCCCCTAGAAAAGGAAGGATAGTGATGCATCAGGGGACAGAAATCAGTGGCTTTGTGTAGGTGAGGATGTTACAGTAGGCAGGTAGCTAAAAAAGCAGAGAAATGGAGGCAGGAGCCAGGTTTCAGGAAATCACTCATCTTGAGAACAACAGGCTTCCATGAGCAGACAAAGAAAAGCAGGAACCTCCAGACTGACAGGAAACCACACATTTTGGGTGATAAGGTCTTAGAGGTAGATAAAGAAAGGTGGGAGAGGGGGGAATCCCCTGCATCAGAATGTCACATGTCACCTTGTATGACAGTCTCTAAGTCCACCCACGTTTCTATAAATGATCCAATTTCATTCCTTTTATGGCAGAGTGATATTCCAGTGTGTGTGTGTGTGTGTGTGTATGTACCACATCTTTATCTATTCCTCTGTTGGACAATTAGATAGCTTCTGTCTTGGCTATTGTAAATAGTGTTGCAATGAACATTGGGGGGCATATATCTCATTGAATTATGGTTTTCTCTGGCTATATACCCAGTAGTGGAACATTACTCAATGCTCCATGATGACCTAAATGGGAAGAAAATCCTATATATGCATGGCTGATTCACTTTGCTGTACAATAGAAAATTACACAACATTGTAAAGCAGATGTAGTCCAATAAAAATTAGGAAAAAAAAAAAAAGAGTAACCCATTGCTCATTATGCTCTCATTACAATAAAATTAGCCTTACAGATAAGAAATTTCCAACATGCACCAACACCACGGCACTTCCAGTAAAAGCTAAATAAGGATAAGAGTCTCTCCTCCCCTTGGGAAGGGGGAGATGGGGTGAAAATGAAGGAGTACAACCTCCAAACCCCTCCTTCTCCAGTGAATATCCAGTCCTTCTATTTATGTGCTGTGATTAGTCACTTAGTCATGTCTGACTCTTTGTGACCCTATGGAGAGTAGTCTGCCAGATTCCTCTGTCCATGGGGAGTCTCCAGACAAGAATATTAAAGTGGGTTGCCATGCCCTCTTCCAGGGGACCTTCCCAACTCAGGAATCGAACTGGGGACTGTTGTGTTGCAGGCAGATTCTTTACCAATTGAACTACTGGGAAGCCCCCCTTCATTTATATACCCCTCATAACTGGCTTGTCAAAAACAAAACAAAACAAAACAAAAAACCTGGAGGATAGCTTCTCCTCACCTGTCTACTCACTCTTCCTCTGAGTGTATTCTTGCAAAAATAAATCCTCACTTTACTTTCTTGATCTCCCTGTATTGTCTCTGAATTCTTTTTACAGTAAGATAAAAACATTGCCTTCTTCCAAACAGAGACAGGCACCAGTGGAGGGTGGGATTTAAATGACCACATAATGTATTTATCTGTAGTTATGTCTGCTCAGAAAAGCTTGAGAGATACCTAAATACCTTCTCTCCTTTTCAATTCAACACAATGAGTTTGTTTATTTGTTCCTTTAGAATTTTTTTTTTTTTAGCAACTTCTATGCCTTAGAACTCTTTTCAACAGCTGGGAATACAGCAGCAAACAAAACAGGTTAAAAGCAATGCTACTCTCATGATGTTTGCCTTTTAACAAAGCTATTGAATTGAAAAACAAATTGAAGAATAAGAAAAGGCTACACTGTTAGTCCAATATCTCCAAAGAAAGTCACTTCAGTGTAGTCCTACTTGTCTTTGTTGAAATTTCAGCATAACTACTTGCTGAAAAAAGAAGCATGAAGGAAATATCTTGGGTAATGTTTCCTTTAAAAGAACTCTGTATTCAGCTGACAGAGATGATTGTGTGTAGCAATCACTGTTTCTGAAGAACTGACGAGATTGTGTCAGCAGAGGTTTGGGAAGGAACACTGAATACTCCAAATCTAGTCAGTGAGCTCCTTCCTGAGAATGGTCAGACAAAATCAATGTAAAGCCTCCAGTGGTTTATTTTTTATGTCCCACTGAAATGCAACTAATTTGGCAAGTGCTACATTCAGTTATATCTTTTCAACTTCAACATCTTTTGCAATGACAAGATATAGCTTCTAACTAAAGCTTTGTGTAAAAGACAATTCACTCTCTGTTACTTTAAATGTAGTCAAGAAAATCTTACCTTTCAAGATAACAGCCATCATTTCCCCCACAAAAACATTGTTCATTGTTTGTGCATTACTTGTATTTCTAAATCACCTCGTTTACTCCAGAGGAATAGAAGTAAAACATATTTATTGAGACTTCTTCATGCACAGGTTAAAAAACAAACAAACAAAACAAATCTTTCTACCCACTAAAGCAGGGCACTTCTTCTCTGAACCTCCACCCAATCCCACAGTTTATTGACTGCACTAATTTTTATCTTCAGTTTTAATAACTCATTCAATTTCTTAAACTTTCTATGAAGTAACTCATTTACACTATGATTCTATACATCCCATTATTTAAAAACAAATACTCTATTTGATAGACTCTATTGAAAAGCTATTGAATTGCAATTTCTTACAAATGGAAGTCCAAGCATCTTTATTTTAAACAAAAATCGAGATAAATTGTATGTACATTAAAGTTTCAAAACCCGGACCTTCAACCCTATAATTGGATCCGACTTTTGAAAAATGCTATTGGTCAAGAAACCATGGTGATTTTACCTTTAATTGATGTCCTCAGTTTGAAAACCCTTGGATTATGAAAGGCTTTGTTTGTTTGTTTGTTTGTTTGTTTTGCTGTTGTTATGTGTTTTAATGCCTAAAGTTGAGGTTCTCACCTGGAGGGCTGTAAGAGCTTGTCAGGGAACTTTTGTCAATATCTAGAGTCTATTTTGGTTGCTATCCAGGGGGTTAAGAAATACTGCTCTATCTAGTGGGTAGGGGTGAGTCTTTATAGCCTGTAATGTATAATTCAGGTCCTATAAAAAGCAATCATTTTGACAAAAATGTTAATATGATAGAAACAGAGAAAACCTGCCCTAAGTCACATGCCAGAAACAGATGACAATTTCAAGATGCTTCTTTGTCCACTCAGTCCAGAGCTCAGGGGCCTCTTTCTTTGTTTCTCTTCTTTTTTTTTTTTTAAACAGGATGATTCTGCATATAACTCTGGAAATTCTATAAAGAAAGAGGCAGACCACTTTATAGTATTTTGATCACTCCATCCCTCAATACATTCAGCTTAGTATACAGACAACTAGAATTTCTAGAATTTTTATGGGGAAGGGTTGTGTGAAAGTGTTCTAAAGAAGGTGACATAGTAAAATCTGAGTGCAAAATGACAGTTAACACATGGCATAAACTTT
The DNA here is from genome assembly GCF_019320065.1 of Cervus canadensis. NCBI lineage: Eukaryota > Metazoa > Chordata > Mammalia > Artiodactyla > Cervidae > Cervus > Cervus canadensis. Next base: position 17,462,033 of record NC_057405.1, read on the forward strand.
AAACATCCCTTTAAATCTATGTATGCCCTAGATTTCAAAGAGATAATTTGGACAACACTGTATCTATATGAGTTACAAAATTATCTTGTAATTAATAAGAAATGATATTGTCAAGGCAATAAATAAAGCTTAAAATGTTCCTGCTGACCATATAATTAAAGTAAGAACTCTTTGTCAGCTTGTGTGAAGTTTCATTTGTTATGTAGCAGTGTTTCAGAGAACTAACAATGGGCCATTGTGCCACCTGGGGTTTTCTTCTAAGCAAAATAAAGACACCACAAGGTAATTACAGTAAAAATTCACAGTGCTTTATGTCTTCAAAATGCCCTAGTAAAGGTTTAGAAATCAATAATAACCTGACATTCCAGAAAGTATACTCAGGAGGGCAATTCCAAAGCTATAGAAAATCTTACCTCATGGCAAAAACAGAATTGTCTCCTTTGAGAAGCAAAACAAACAAACTAAAAACAAACAAAAAAACAAAAGCAAAAACACAAGCATGGTAGGAATTGAATAAATACAGACAGAATTAAAGTGCTTACTTTGAATATAGAAGAGCTCCATTAGAAATCAAACATCCCCTACACTGAGTAATAAAAGAATTTCCAATTTGAAAAAAAAAAAAAAGCCTAAGATATGGAATGACTGTTCAAAAGATTGTGCTTTATCAAACATACAGTTTTAGTAATTGCAGCATGAAAGAGTGTACTGAAAAATAATTTGTTAAAAAAAAAAAACTCAGAAAGTTATAAAAAATAAAAGTTTATCACTCCCAAATTTATATCATGTTAATTTTTATCTAATCATTAACATAACAATTCTTCCAATTCTTTCTACCAGATACCAGGTTCTGTGTATCTACTAGGAATAAAGGAATAAACAGTAAAAATACTTTTCCTCATGAAACTTATATTTACCTGAGAAAAATATTTAAAATAAACAAAGAAACACTTTTTTTGTCATGATAAACTTAAATAGATGACAAAGCTGATTATGAGTGACTATTACATATATTAGAGGGTTTCTTTGAGAAAATGGTATTTGACAATCTGGTTTATTTTCTTTACTATTGTATGTATTGAATAAAAGTTTGTCTATCAAAAAACAAGATTTCTAAAGACCACATAATATTTTGGTCATGTTAATATTAAATATATATAGCAATGTCATATTTTAATACAGTGGTCCCCAACCATTTTGGCACCAGGGACTGGATTCATGGGAGATGATTTTTCCACCAACTGGGGTTGGAAGTATCAGGTAGAAATGTGAGAGGTGAAGAGCAATGGGGAACTGCAGATTAAGCTTCACTAGCTTACCTGCCACTCACCTCCTGCAGTGTGGCCCAGTTCCTAACAGGTACTGCTACCAGTCTGGGCCTGAGATTGGGGAACCATGTTTTAATACACAGTTTATTTCATATAATTAATGGGTCAAATAAAACAGTCTTCTTCTTCTTCTTTTTTTTTTTTTTCTTTTACAAATTTTGAACGGCCTATGGATGATTTCTCATTTTTAATCCCATACAAACTTGAAAGCCGAATTTTCACAAAATTCTCAACATGTGTGTTTTCCTTGAGATACCTATATATGTATGAGCTATGTCAACAGCATATTTGTATGTATCAGTTCAGTTCAGTTCAGTCGCTCAGTCATGTCCGGCTCTTTGTGACCCCATGAACCGAAGCACTCCAGGGCTCCCTGTCTATCACCAACTCCTGGAGTTTACTCAAACTCATGTCCATTGTGTCAGTGATGCCATCCAACTATCTCATCCTCTACTGTCCCCTTCTCTTCCTGCCCTCAATCTTTCCCAGCATCAGGGCCTTTTCAAATGAGTCAGCTCTTTGCATCAGGTAGCCAAACTATTGGAGTTTCAGCTTCAACCCTAGTCCCTCGAATGAACAGCCAGGACTGATCTCCTTTAGGATGGACTGGTTGGATCTCCTTGCAGTCCAAGGGACTCTCAAGAGTCTTCTCCAACACCACAGTTCAAAACATCAATTCTTTGGTGCTCAGCTTTCTTTATAGTCCAACTCTCACATCCATACATGACCACTGGAAAATCCATAGCCTTGACTAGACAGGTCTTTGTTGGCAAAAAAGTGTCTCTGCTTTTTAATATGCTATCTAGTTTGGTCATAACTTTCCTTCCAAAAAGCAAGTGTCTTTTCATTTCATGGCTACAATCACCATCCAAAGTGATTTTGGAGCTCAGAAAAATAAAGGTAGCCACTGTTTCCACTGTTTCCCCATCAATTTGCCATGAAGTGATGGGACTGGATGCCATGATCTTAGTCTTCTGAATGTTGAGCTTTAAACCAACTTTTTCACTCTCCTCTTTCACCTTCATCAAGAGGCTCTCTACTTCTTCTTCACTTTCTGCCATAAGGGTGGTGTCATCTGCATATCTGAGATTATTGATATTTCTCCTGGCAATCTTGATTCCAGCTTGTGCTTCTTCCAGCCCAACATTTCTCATGATGTACTCTGCATATAAGTTAAATAAGCAGGGTGACAATATACGGCCTTGACATACTCCTTTTCCTATTTGGAAGCAGTCTGTTGCTCCATGTCCAATTCTAACTGTTGCTTCCTGCCCTTCATACAGGTTTCTCAAGAGGCAGGTCAGGTGATCTGGTATCCCCATCTTTTTCAGAATTTTCCAGTTTATTGTGTTCCACACAGTTACATGCATATATATATATATATATATATATATATATATATATATATATGTGTGTGTGTGTGTGTGTGCACCTCAATTTGGGCAATTTAAGAAAACTTATATATGTATTTAATTGGGAAATCATTAACATTTTTAATGTAATAGTGGGTTAAGTATTATATATATTTCCTGGTAATTTTATTTTCATTCATTTTCATTCATACTTCAAAAATGTTGATATTGATTAATTTTGTGCTGTGCTATGCTAAGGTGCCTCAGTTATGTCTGACTTTTTCCCACCCTATGGACTGTATCCTCCCACGCTCCTCTGTCCATGGGATTTCCCAGGCAAGAATACTGGAACGGGTTGCCATGCCCTACACCAGGGTAATCTTCCCAACCAGGGATTGAACTCAAGTCTCCTGCATTAACACCATCTGGGAAGCACATAGATGACCTTTACAAATTGCATTATGCAATGAGAATATTAAAAGTTTTATAGTTGCTTATACTGCAACTATTTCATTACTTGCTTAGTTTAAGTACACAGTAGTGTAATAACTTTTTATTTGAACTACACACTTTTATCATTGGGCACTTCTCAAACTTGAAAGAATAACATTATTCATTACCAATGGTAACACTCAAGATGACCCCTTCACGGATCAAAGCCTTGTCGTAGTGAAGGGTCTTGTGTAACTCAATGAAGCTATGAGCCATACCATAAAGGGCCAGCTAAGATGGACAGGTCATAGTGAGGAGTTCTGACAAAAATGGGTCAAAGGTGGAGGGAATGGCAAACCACTCTGGTATTCTTGCTAAGAGAACACCATAAACAGTATGTAAAAGCAAAACTATATGACACAGGATGATGAGACCCCCAGTTCAGAAGTGTCCAATATGCTACTGGGGAAGAGTGGAAGTCAATTACTAATGGCTCCAGAAAGAATAAAGCAGCTAGGCCAAAGTGGAAATGACATGCAGTTGTGAATGTGTCTGGTCGTTAAAGTAAAATCTGCTGCTATAAAGAGCAATATTGCATAGGAACAGGGAATGTTAAGTTCATGAATCAAGGTAAATTGGACATGGTCAAGCAGGAGATGACAAGAGTAAACACCAACATTTAGTTGAGAATGGGTGAATTTAATTCAGATGACCATTATATATTCTTCTGTGGGCAAGAACCTGTTAGAAGAAGTGGAATAGCTCTCATAGTCAACAAGAGTCTGACATGCAGAGCATGCATGCATGCTAAGTTGCTTCAGTCATGTCTGACTCTGTGCAACCCCTGAACTGTAGCCTCCCAGGCTCCTCTGTCCATGGGATTCTCCAGGCAAGAATACTAGAGTGAGTTGCCATGTCCTCCTCCAGGGAATCTTTCTGACCCAGGGATTTAACAAACATCTCTTGCATCTCCTGTATTGGCAAGCAGCTTCTTTACCACTAGTGCCATTAGGGAAGCCCCTTAAGTGTAGTACTTGGGTGCAATCTTAAAAAAGACAGAAAGATGTCAATTTGTTTCCAAGCTAAAATGTTCAACATCACAGTAATCCAAGTCTATGTTCCAACCACTGATGCTGAAGAAACTGAAGTTGACTGGTTTTATGAAGACCTAAAAGCAAGGTTAAAAAAAAGCTGTGCTATAATAAAAGCATGTTTCCTTTTTATACAATTTATATGTAGGTAGAAAATTTTAAAAAGTAATATGTACATTTTAATAGAGATTATCTGAGTGATGTTTGTATAGATATTTTTCTTTTTTTTAAATTTTCTCCATGTTCCATTTATTACTCTGGCAATGTTTTAATTATTAAAAATAATTCTTGCTAAATCAGAACCAAAGAACTTCTCTCTACTGTGAATCTGAAGTGGATACTAATTCATCTTCTTATAAGATGTTGGTAACTTTGAACTCATCTGGAAAGCTTTTGGAGAAGATTCACATTCATGCTATACTGAATATAATATATATAATGAATATAACTTCAATGTTATAACTTGCTGTAGCAGTCAAGTTTATGCCAGAATATATCCTGTATATAAATATATAAATCTTTATCCATTATTAAAAAAAAAAAAATAGATGTCCTTTTCATTATGTGGGATTGGAACACAAAAATAGGAAGTCAAGAGATATTTGGAGTAACAGGCAAATTTGACCTGGAGTACTAAATGAAGCAGGGTAAAGGCTAACACAAGGACATCACCAGATGGTATATAACAAAATCAGATTGATTATATTCTTTTTTTTTTTTTTTTTTTTAATGCACCACATAGGAGCACCGCAATATGTAAGGCAAATGCTAATGAGTATGAAAGGGGAAATTAACAGTAACACAATAATAGTGGGAGACTTTAATATCCCACTCACAACTATGGATAGATCAACTAAACAGAAAATTAACAAGGAAACACAAACTTTAAATGACACAATGGACCAGCTAGGCCTAATTGATATCTATAGGACATTTCACCCCAAAACAATCAACTTCACCTTTTTCTCAAGTGCACATGGAAACTTCTCCAGAATAGATCACATTCTGGGCCATAAATCTAACCTTGGGAAATTAAAAAAAAAATTGAAATCATCCCAGTCATCTTTTCTGACCACAGTGCAGTAAGATTAGATCTCAATTACAGGGGGAAAAAATATTAAAAATTCAAACATATGAAGGCTAAATAACATGCTTCTGAATAACCAACGAATCATAGAAGAAATAAAAAAAGAAATCAAAATATGTATAGAAATGAATGAAAATGAAAACACAACAACCCAAAACCTATGGGACACTGTAAAAGCAGTGCTAAGGGGAAGGTTCATAGCATTACAGGCTTACCTCAAGAAACAAGAAAAAAGTCAAATAAATAACCTAACTCTACACCTAAAGCAACTAGAGAAGGAAGAAATGAAGAACTCCAGGGTTAGTAGAAGGAAAGAAACCTTAAAAATTAGGGCAGAAATAAATGCAAAAGAAACTAAAGAGACCATAGCAAAAATCAACAAAGCTAAAAGCTGGTTTTTTGAAAAAATAAACAAAATTGACAAGCCGTTAGCAAGACTCATTAAGAAACAAAGGAACCAAATCAACAAAATTAGAAATGAAAATGGAGAGATCACAACAGACAACTCTGAAATACAAAGGATCATGAGACTACTACCAGCAGCTCTATGCCAATAAAATGGACAACTTGGATGAAATGGACAAATTCTTAGAAAAGTATAACTTTCCAAAACTGAACCAGGAAGAAATAGAAGATCTTAACAGATCCATCACAAGCAAGGAAATCAAAACTGTAATCAGAAATCTTCCAGCAAACAAAAGCCCAGGACCAGATGGCTTCACAGCTGAATTCTACCAAAAATTTAGAGAAGAGCTAACACCTATCTTACTCAAACTCTTCCAGAAAATTGCAGAAGGCAAACTTCCAAACTCATTCTATGAGGCCACCATCACCCTAATTCCAAAACCAGACAAAGATGTCACAAAAAAAGAAAACTACAGGCCAATATCATTGATGAACATAGATGCAAAAATCCTTAACAAAATTCTAGCAAACAGAATCCAACAACATATTAAAAAGATCATACATCATGACCAAGTGGGCTTTATCCTAGGAATGCAAGGATTCTTTAATATCTGCAAATCAATCAATGTAATACACCACATTAACAAATTGAAAGATAAAAACCATATGAGTATCTAAATAGATGCAGAAAAAGCCTTTGACAAAATTCAGCATCCATTTATGATTAAAACTCTCCAGAAAGCAGGAATAGAAGGAACATACCTCAACACAATAAAAGCTATATATGACAAACCCACAGCAAGCATTACCTTCAATGGTGAAAAATTGAAAGCATTTCCCCTGAAATCAGGAACAAGACAAGGGTGCCCACTCTCACCACTACTATTCAACATAGTGTTGGAAGTGTTGGCAACAGCAATCAGAGCAGAAAAAGAAATAGAAAGAATCCAGATAGGAAAAGAAGAGGTGAAACTCTCACTGTTTGCAGATGACACAATCCTCTACATAGAAAACCCTAAAGACTCTACCAGAAAATTACTAGAGCTAATCAATGAATATAGTAAAGTTGCAGGATATAAAATTAACACACAGAAATCCCTTGCATTCCTATACACTAACAATGAGATTATATTCTTTGCAGTTGAAGATGGAGAAGCTCTATACAGTCAGCAAAAACAACACATGATTTTGGCTCAGATCATGAACTCCTTATTGCATGAGGCTCACATTTAAGATGGAGAAGACAATGGCATGCCACTCCAGTACTCTTGCCTGGAAAATCCCATGAGGGGAGGAGCCTGGTAGGCTGCAGTCCATGGGGTCGCTAAGAGTTGGACACGACTAAGCGACTTCACTTTCACTTTTCATTTTCATGCTTTGGAGAAGGAAATGGCAACTCACTCCAGGGTTCTTGCCTGGAGAATCCCAGGGATGGGAGAGCCTGGTGGGCTGCTGTCTATGGGGTCGCACAGAGTCAGACACGACTGAAGTGACTTAGCAGCAGCACATTTAAGAAAGTAGGGAAAACCACTATACAATTCAGGTATGACCTAAATCAAATCCCTTATGATTATACAATGGATGTGATGAATAGATTCAAGGGTTTAGATCTGATAGAAAGAGTGCTTGAAGAACTATGGACAGAGATTCATAACACTGTACAGGGGGCAATGACCAAAATTATAACAGAGAAAAAGAAATGCAAAAAGGCAAAGTGGTTGTTTTAGGTTATTGTTGTTCAGTCACCAAGTCATGTCGAATTCTTGGACTACACGAATTGCAGCAAGCCAGGCTTCCTTGTCCTTCACTATCTCCCTGAAATTGCTCAAACTCATGTCCACTGAATCAGTCATGCATTCCAGCTGTCTCATCCTCTGTTGCCCCCTTCTCCTCTTCCCTCAATCTTACCCAGAATCAGGGTCTTTTCCAATGAGTCAGCTCTTCACATCAGGTGGTCAAAGTTTTGGAGCTTGAACTACAGCATCAGTCCTTTCAATGAATATTCAGGGTTAATTTTCTTTATGATTGACTCGTTTGATCTCTTTGCTCTCCAAGAGACTCTCAAGAGTCTTTTCCAGCACCACAGTTCAAAAGCATCAATTTTTTTCTTCTCTGACTTCTTTATGGTCCAACTCTCACATCTGTACATGACTACTGGACAGACCATAGCCTTGACTATGTGGAACTTTGCCTCAAAGTGATATCTTATGCTTTATAATACATTGCTTGTTTTGTCATAGTTTTCCTTCCAAGAAGCAACGATTCTCCAATTTCATAGTTGCAGTTACCATCCGCAGTGATTTTTAGAGCCCAAGAAGAGGAAATCTGTCGCTGCTTCCAACTTTGCCCTTTTCATTTGCAATGAAGTGATGGGACAGGATTCCATGTTTTTTTTTTGTTTGTTTGTTTTTTTTAATATTGAATTTTAAGCCAGCTTCTCCACTGTCATCTTTCTCACTTATTAAGAAACTCTGTAGTTCCTCTTCACTTTATGCCACTAAGTAAGTTTAGTTCAGTCACTCAGTCATGTCCGACTCTTTGTGACCCCGTGGACTGCAGAAAGCTGGGCTTCCCTGTCAATCATCAAGTCCTGGAGCTTGCTCAAACTCATGCCCATCCAGTCATTGACGCCATCCAACCATCTCGTTCTCTGTCATCCCCTTCTCCTCCTGCCTTCAATCTTTCCCAGAATCAGGGTCTTTTCCAATGGGTCAATTCTTCACATCAGGTGACCAAAGTATTGGGGTTTCAGGTTCAGCATCAGACCTTCCAATGAATATTCAGGACTAATTTCCCGTAGGATTGACTGATTTGATCTCCCTGCAGTCCAAAGACTCTCAAGAGTCTTCTTCAACACTACAGTTCAAAAGCATCAGTTCTTAGGTACTCAGCTTTCTTTATGGTCCAACTCTCACATCCGTACATGACTACTAGAAAAGCCATCGCTTTGACTAGACGGACCTTTGTCAGCAAAGGAATGTCTCTGCTTTTTAATGTGCTGTCTAGGTTTGCCATAGTTTTTCTCCCAAAGAGCTAGTATCATTTAATTCCATGGGTACAGTCACCATTTGCAGTGATTTTGGAGCCTGAGAAAATAAAGTCTGCCACTGTTTCCATTTTTTCCCCATTGATTTGCCATGAAGTGATGGAACGACATGCCATGAGCTTAGTTTTTGAATGTTGAATTTTAAGCCAAAATTTTCACTCTCCTCTTTCATTTTCATCAAGAGGTTCTTTAGTTCTTTTTCACTTTCTGTGTATCTGAGGTTATTGGTGTTCCTCCCGGCGTTCTTGATTCCAACTTGTGCTTCATCCAGACCTGATTTCACATGGGAGGGCAATAGGGATGAACAAATCTCACTCTACATTGGGTTTGTTTCTTTTACTGTAACCTTTGTATTCTGTTGTTTTTGCTACAAGTTAAATGAAGGATTCCTCCACCAAAACGTTTTCAGCAATGAGTTAAACCCCCTCTCATTTTAGTATTAAAGATGCCTGAATTCTACTGTGTCTTCTTCAGGTAAATTCCATGGTATTTGTGTTCAGAGTGGTCATGCTATTCAGAACAATAACATGCTAAGGTTCATGTTGACTCACTCTTCTTTGAGAGGAAGAGGATATTATTTTGTTAGTAGTGTATGACACGTAAAAGCATGGCAGATTCAGTACTGACTTCAAGTATCCACTCAGTCACATACTTTGTTTATTCCAACTTTAGGATTCGTTTTTCCTAACTTGTCATCAATTGTATTGTTAACAGTTCTGGAAGGGCAAGGGAAATGGCTATAATAAATATATAAAATGCATACAATACTCAAATGAAATGTATATCCATAATTATTAATATTACCATGTGCAAATAACTGGTATGAGCAAAGAGTAACTGCTGAAACTCAAACTCATGTCCATTGAGTCAGTGATGCACTGCAACCATTTAATCCTCTGTCGTCCCCTTCTCCTCCTGCCTTCAATCTTTTCCAGCATCAGAGTCTTTTCAAATGAGTCAGTTCTTTGCATCAGGTGGCCAAAGTATTGGAATTTCAGTTTCAGCATCAGTCCTTCCAATGAATATTCCAATGATTATTGGAATATTCCAATGAATAATCAATGAATTTTAGAGTTACTTCTTCATCAAAATAATTTCTCCTAACATATTACATTTACATATCTTTCTATAATATCATAGTCATCAAAATGTTTGTCAGTATTGGTTATATCATATTTTTTGGGGAAATTCTTTTATATACTGAAATTAAGTCTCATAGAACACTTGAAGAATTATTTTTGAAATAGGATAATTTGTATGCTTTCATGGAAGAGAAAGATGAATAAAGATATTCTGGGAATCTTAATAGAGAAGGAATAGACTGAGATCTTACACTTTCATGGAAATACTCAATACTTTTTATCAAAAACTAAATGTATCATAATGACAATATTTACATATTATTACAATAAAAAATCTGTTATTAAAAAACATAACTATTGGTGTGTATCTAGGTCTGAATGGAGCATGGTTAAGAAATGATGAACTTCCTTTGATGGAAATGTGATCACAAAGCACAATGGAAATGTCACCTTTTCCCTTAAATAAATTATTAGTTAAATTAAACACAAATAAACAAGCAAACTTAAAGCAGGCAAGAATCTACTGGTGTTGGAGAAGCCTCTTGGGAATCTCTTGAACTGCAAAGTGATCAAAGCAGTAATCATAAAGGAAATCAATCCTGAACAATCTTTGGAAGGACTGATGCTGAAGCTGAAGCCCCAATATTTTGGCCACCTGCTGCAAAGAATTGGCTCATTAGAAAAGACTCTGAGCTGGGAAAGATTGAAGGCAGGAGAAGTGGGGACAACAGCGGATGAGCTGGTTGGATGGCATGTTCTTCTGGAACTCTCTTGCTTTTTCTATGATCCAGTGGATGTTGGCAATTTGATCTCTGGTTCCTCTGCCTTTTCTAAATCCTGCTTGAACATCTGGAAGTCTAGGTAGTCGCCACCTAGAGACTAATGCAAATATAGCTGTTATCAATAATATAAATGTGTTTTCGTGCACTTATGCAAATTTTATTTGTCCATGCTTAGAGAATTCCATGGACAGAGGAGCCTGGCAGGTTCCATAGTGTCACAAAGATTTGTACATGACATAACTGACTTACCATACCTGCACATGATAACTAAGACTAGTATGATGGGTGGGAATCATACTGTTAATTATAATAGAGACTCTTGCATTTATTGATTTTAAGAAAACAGTCCATATGTGGCTTGAGTCTTCAAAGGCAGAGTCCCTCTACTCCAAAATTTAAGAAAAAAAAATCTGCTATTCTTTTATGGTGGGTGAGTAGTCTAACAACAATATGTGTTGGAGAAAAAGGATCTGGGTTTCAAAAAGAAACTCTAATTCCAAAGTTTGTCATTCCACCCCAACTTTTAATGTTCCTGTATACTTAGAGTCCCATAGGTAAGTGCTTTTTTGGTTTTCTTCTTGTGGCAATGAGATTCAGCCTTTTCCATGGAAAAAATAAAAATAATTTATTATTTAAATTTCTGTTGCTTTCCCTCCATGCTTTTCTCCTTTGTCACAGACTTGATGGACATGAGTCTGGGAGATGGTGATGGACAGGGAAGCCTGGCATGCTGCAGCCCATGCGGTCACAAAGAGTTGGACAAGACTTAGTGACTGAATTGAACTGAACTGATATATCAGTGAGGATACACACTCTAGAATTATATGCAAGAACATGAATGGAACTAGCATAAGTTTGAACAAAATAAGGCAGATGCAGAACGTTTTCAAGGGTGTTTTCAGGTTATATTTGTCTATCTGAGTTCTGGTTACATGAATGCTGCATATTTTCCTGTTGTTTTATGTCATTCTTCAATAAAAATGTGCTATTTCTCTTTCTATCTAGATACCACGACTTATCCTGAAAGAAGCAGCTTCTGTGGGAGATTTGAAGGGAGATGTGAATGGAACATACCACATAAGCTTGAAATCTTCCTCCTGGAGCCATGCATAGCATCTTTGTTTAGAAGCTTTTTGGAAAGTTGGCCTGATTTCAGTATATTGATAGTTTCCTCACAAACACTGAAACTGAGGCACCAAATGAATCCCAGTTTAACAATTTAAATAGAAAAATCAACCTGAATTATTATATTCAGCTGCTTTTAAAGTGCCCCCCAAACCCAAGATTAATGAAATACATGGGAAGAAAAAGATTACCAGAGATGGTTATGACAATGCTTATATGTATAACGAATTTGGATACAAAAGGATCTTATCTTGTAAAATTATGTTTCTTGCTAGCTTTTTGGCCTTGAATGCTTAAATGACTTTTTCCATAATAGATATCTAATTTAATGCACTCCAAAAAGTCAGATTATACAAACACCCTGGCTATGCAAAGAGCCCCCAAACAAGGTCGATTCATTCAGGGAGTTATCACATAATTAACTATCTGGGAATTAGCATGGGGAACTAGAGATGTCTTTGTTTCTATCCCTATCTTTTCTCATTATTTTGAAAAATGAAGCTGAACTTGCCCCTGTCAAAATACTTTGTAATCCAATTGTCATATAGAATATATTCTAAAGCTTTTAAAGTGAAAAATCTTTTCTAATGGAAGTATTCTTATTATTTATATTATTTTACTTAACAACATGTTATAAACACAACTAAACAGTTAAAATTTCAGTAAGGAATTCCAAGAAATTTGCAGTTCATTAAGCAATTATAAGTAAAATAAACACGTCACCTTTAAAAGAAAAACATGAAATATGTGTTTGCTTAAAATTTTCCCAAATGCAAGATCAATGATGCAGGGTATCCAAGGCTGAGCTGTATCATTTTATTGATAGCCAGAAGACCTCTTCAGTAACAAGCTACATCCTTTCGTGCTAGTCATTTGCATTTTGTAAACCTAAATTTATTTTTTGCCCTGAAATGAGGAAAAAATATAATAATCAGCTTTTCTACTTCATAAGATGCTATGTGAATGAGTTTCATAAACCCTAACATAATAGGAAAGTTCTAGTAGATTTCAGTATAATAAATTGAACATACATATTCTTATAAAATTATTTTCATTATAAAAGTTTTTCAGAATCTTACACAAATTAGTAAGTGTGGTATACAAGCTTTAAGGTAGCCCCTGTAAATCTCAATCTCTTGTGTTTGTGATTTTTTTATGGTACCTCCCATTTGAGTGTATATGGAAAGACACATTTTGTTTCTAGCTAATGAAATGCAGTAAAAATTAAGGTTATGTGCGTAGTTACATACACACAGTTACACAGAGTAGAGTATTTCCCCTACTAGAACCTATTTCTCCCCTGATGACTTTGGAGAATCAAGGTAAACTGAACCCTGGAGTCCTAAGAAAATGAATTCTGTTGTTACCAAGTCCATGATCATACATAGCTCATAAACTGAGAGACAAAGTGCTAGGGCAAGGAATAGTGACCTTATTCAGAAAGCCAGCAGACCAAGAAGATGGTGGGCTAGTGCCCCAAAGACCACCTCAATATTAAAAGGAGAGGGAGTGTTGCTGGTTGTAGCAAACTTCTTGGTGCTGGGACCCTTTGTCCTTACAGCTGTCCACACATGTCAGGTCATGATGTTCCTATAAAACTCCAACAAAATCAGTGCCATTCTCTGTTTTGAAACATTTTGCCTCTATATGAATGGAAAAGTATTATACCTTTAAAGATCAGAAACTTGAGAATGGGCTATCATGGATAACTTAAGCTATAGGCAATATTCTTCTACAAAGGCTCGGAGCCAGCACAAAGAAGCACAGGCAACAGCCCACAAAAGCTAGAGCTAAAGGAATAGATCCAACAGAGAGTCAGGTTTGTTACACCAGGTTTATTTTCAAGCTCAGGTTTAATTAAATGTGATTTCAACTCATGATGCCTATTAAGATATATTTATTTAATTCATCATATTAATTTAATCAACCTTAGATTATTTTATATGTTACACTTTTAGTTATTTTGATCACATAAAATTGCTTTTATAAAGAAAAAACTTTAAAAAGATGCAACTGTTTACTTCAAAAATCTTGCTTGTTTACTAGATGTCTTCCTTGATAGTATGATCAACACTTTAACTTTTTAATCTTATATAAAAAATCAAAACAGTTTATCTTTTATATGATCACTGAAAGAACAGCAATGAAATTACACCATTAAAACCAAGACTCAATAATAAATTCTGAAGTACTTAACTTGTCAAATCATAACTAACCAAAGATGAATTTACTGTTTACTTAGTTTTGAGGAAGTTCTTGGGGGTTGGAAAGTGATTATGATGCTACATCAGCGTTTCAAATGTAAATGATTTATGGGAGTCTTCCACAAAAGAATAAAAAATAAGCCCATTCTCAAGAAAAATATGCAATTTAAAAAATGTTAATATAACATTTCATATTTAGTCCAAAATTGTTCCCTAGGGCAAGATTTTTTAAATTTCAGTGTCTGGTTCATGCTTAAAAGGAAATAAAAACAAACTGATTTTTCTCTTGTATTCTTTACTATTTAAAAATCCATGGATCCTTAGTATTATACCTAATATCTAAAAGTGTTAGACTTCCTGACTTTTATAGTAGAAGAACTCCTATTGGGTGGTTAGGAGTTAAACCTAATCTTATCTCATTTAAGCATAAAATAATCTAGAAAAATGCCTGGCAGATTTTTCATACTATATTTCTTTAATAAATGATCTTTGAGGAAAGTTTAAGCATAAACATCACAATTTTTAATTTGTTTAATTATTTATACCCTTGACTTGAAAATTGTATTCTTGAAATGAGGTCATTTCTTTAAAAGAGATCACATAACTCTTTATACTGGTGAAAATAAATTTGATTTATCTTTTTATGATTAGATATTAGATTTGTTTGAAAAATGGAAGTTGTCAACCAAAAAGGAAGTTTTAATTATGTTAACTGCGTTTTAGAAGAATATATTCAAATATTTACTTAAAACTGTATATCAATACACCAATATAACATTTATTAAGCTAATATTTTTCATTAATAGATTTGTCTTCAAATTGTCTATCAAAGGGTAGAATTGTATGATTGTAATTTGTTTCTGAGAATGTACTTAAGTCAGAGCCATGAAAATTAGATTGAAAAACAAATTTTCTAATTTATATTTTCTTGTTTTGCTTGAACATATTCTACAATTACACTGATCATTTTGTGCTAATTGTAAATGCTTAAATAAACTGTATACTATAGCAATAATTGCTACTTTCAAAAGAGAACATTTTGTGAAGTCACCAAGCTGATAATACCATGTTTATAATGACCATGTTTAAAGTTTTTTAAATGAAAATTTAATAATAAGAAACATGCCTAATTTTGAATTGTGTAAGTTGTGTAATACTTTTATTCTCATTCATTTGATGTGTTAGTCAAAAAGAAGTGTAGTTTTGGATTTCATTTTTTTCCATTAAGGAGGATTATGTTGAAAACCCATTTTCTTAAGATGGCTATCATGCTTTATTTTAAATGTATTTATGATTTTCTATAGAAACAAGAGATAAATGTTAATATGATGTGATAATGTATGCATCATCAGTTTTTTACTTCTGTTCTTCCCTTATTAGATAACTCGATGCAAATAAATTTTAAAGCAAATTGTCTTCTAAAATGTTGGTATTTCAATAACTGCATTTTGAATCATGTTACGAATGTTAGCACTGTATCATTCACATGTGAGTCTTTCAATGGAAAAGAAATATCATGAATATTCAATTTTTATGTGCTTATCTGAAATTCAAGAAATAATCTTAGTTCTTTCAGATCTGTATTTAGTAGAACATGCACATTCTCCTGATCAGAAACAATCAAGGACACCAGTTTGTATATCTTTGAAGTCGTGAAATCTCTCAGAGAGAAATACCTTAAATAATTCCGTTATAATCTCTGGTATTCAACTGAGGTTCAAAGCTAACTTTAAATATCAGACTCATCATTTCTTTTGGTACTTGCATGTTTGAGAATTGAAAAATTTTACTAATTTTGTGAGTTAAAAATTAATAAAAGTTCTCATTGACTGTGACTTTTTAAATCTGTATTTTTAAATTATTCAATACTCTTAGATATGCTGAATCTCTGACTGAAGCAAAAACAAATAAAAGAAAGTTGGACCACCATTTGCCTTCAACAATTGGCATTCTCTCAATAAGTAATGAATGAATAAAACAAAGAAACAAACAAAAAAATTTTAAAAGTTTACAAAACACTGTAATTCAGTAGGAAATCTCCATGGTTCTGAAGAAATGAATAAAAATACAAAGTTTGATTCTGTGAAATATCAGTGCCTTAAAAAATCCATATTAAGAGCTGTCATCATGAATACCCTAGTTCAAATTCTCTGCACGTTTGGAAATCTCTCAGAGATTAAGATATGAACTCTCTAAGAGGTCTACATATTCAACTCCTCCTGTGGCTCTTTCAAAAAATCAATTCATATTTCTCTACTGTGGGAGGCTTTGTGAGTGCAATTCTCTTCATGGAATTTCTTTTCCTTGATACTCTTTCTCTGACTGGGAAATTCTTACTTATCTTCACAGCTCATCTGACATAACTTCCCTGTCACTCCTTACCCATATATTTATGTGTAGTTAGTTTCTGTCAGTATTTTTCTTAGCTTTTTTTTTTTTTTTTATAAACACTGCACTTAGCATGTTGAATAGTAATGATCTGTGTTATAGGTCTCTTTCCAACTTATTTTGTTTGCATTGAAAATATAGATTGCAGTTTTTCCTTTTTTTTTTTAAATTTTCATATTCATACCATTTAGCACAGAGCCTATTGCACAACTAGAACTTGAAGTCTACTTACTGCAGAAGAAGTCAAATATTCACAGATTTCTCTGAAACTCAGTTTGTACTATTTCTATTTTATGTTGACTCCATCAAAGAGAATTTTTTAAAAATAAGTTTGATGACCTTCTCCACAACTTTTCATTGAAAATCTGCAGAAAAAGTCAGTTGCAATGTAAATTGAATCTTCTTCCCAACAGCATCAGAAATCAAACTCTTCAATTTCTGAGAGTTAATAGTACAAAAAACAAAACAAAACAAAACAAAACAAAAACAAAAGCAAAACTTAATGAGGTGGTAACTAATAAACAACCCAAAGGAGAAGAGGTAGTATAAAAATGATAAGCAGGTATACATCATAATTTTCAAATAAATAGTGGAAAGACAATGGACATAATCAGATTAATTCATAAATATGAATACCTTCAGGGGATAATCTTATCTCTTAATTAAAATGGAATGAAAATTTCAGAAAAAAAAAAAAAAAAGACTCGTATTCTGAATAGTTACAGCACCTTTCTTCTTAGGGTCATTAATACCCAGCCACCTGTAGGATGCTTATAAAAATGCAAGTCATCAGACTTGACTATTGCTAATATCCCATTACCATCTATAATCTCATACATAAATATGCCATTGATGGCATTCATAAAGAGTTTCAACCTTCATATTAATCCTTACAATGGTAGTGTATATGTAGAATACAAAAATCTGATAAAAGCTGTATGGTTTGGGGTCAATTTTAGGTCCTGAAGTTTCTAATTTCTTTGTTTAATTTGTTGTTGTTACACATCTAGATAAATAACATTTGTGTTCCTTTGAAATGCTAGAGAGGGTGCGGAGAGAAGGGAACCCTCTTACACTGTTGGTGGGAATACAAACTAGTACAGCCACTATAGAGACAGTGTAGAGATTCCTTAAAAAACTGGAAATAGAACTGCCATATGACCCAGCAATGCCACTCCTGGGCATACACACTGAGGAAACCAGATCTGAAAGAGATACGTGCACCCCAATGTTCATCACAGCACTATTTATAATTGCCAGGACATGGACACAACCTAGATGCCCATCAGCAACAAATGGATAAGGAAGCTGTGGTACATATACACTCTGGAATATTACTCAGCCATTAAAAAGAATGCATTTGAATCAGTTCTGAAATGGATGAAACTGGAGCCCATTATACAGAGTGAAGTAAGCAAGAAAGATTAAGACTAATACAGTATACTAATGCATATATATGAAATTTTAAAATATGGTAATGATAACCCTATATGCAAAACAGAAAAAGAGACACAATGTACAGAACAGACTTTTGGACTCTGTGTGAGAAGGTGAGGGTGGGATGTTCTGAGAGAATAGCACTGAAACAAGTATACTATCAAGGGTGAAACAGATCACCAGCCCAGGTTAGATGCATGAGACAAGTGCTTAGGGCTGGTGCACTGGGAAGACCCAGAGGGATGGGACGGGGAGGGAGGTGGGAGGGGGGACCGGGATGGGGAATACATCCTGATGTACATGGCTGATTCATGTCAATGTATGGCAAAAACCACTACAATATTGTAAAGTAATTAGCCTCCAACTAATAAAAATAAATGAAAAATAAATAAATAAAATACATGACAATTTTTCAATCACTTCAGTCACCTTTGTGACTCCAATCAAAAGAAAAGTTAAGTTTCTGTAATTGGTGTGTGCAAAAGCTGCCTCAATTTTTTCCCATTTTCTTCAGTCCCTGTAAAGTGAGTGACCTCAAATACGCTTTTTTCCTCAAAATGTGGAAGCACCCTGAATTTTGTGAATGGTTTATTTATAATCACAATCGTCAGGTAGGAAGTTAGGCATGAGTAATGAGGGGTCACCTGGCTGAAAAGGATGCAAGCTGATCTCCCAACCCCATCCAGACACACCCAGGAGAGCTTACAGATATGCTACAGAAATAACCAAATAAACTTTTCTGGCTATTCTGCATGCACCCTAGGCATACAGTGGATACAAACTAATCACAGGGGCTTCTCCAACTCCAGCACATGTGCCCTAAGCAAGCCCTAACTAACCTCAGGGTTTTTCTCAAGTAAACTTAGGCAGCTGAATCAAGTAACTGCTCATACATATTCTATATGTATATACATCTAGGCTTCCCTAATGGTTCAGATGGTAAAGAATCTGCCTGCAATGTGGGAGACCTGGGTTTGATCCCTGGTTTGGGAAGATGCCCTGGAGGAGTGCATGGCAACCCATACCAGCATTCTTGCCTGAAGAATCCTATGGACAGAGAAGCCTGGTGGGCTCCAGGCCATGGGGTAGCCTGAATTGGACATGACTGTGTTACACAAGGACACAATAGCTTTACCAGACCATAGTTTGGCCTCAGACCAAACTGTAGTGAGGGAAAACATCCCTACACATCAGCAGAAAACCGGACTCAAGATTTACTGAGCATAGCCTTGCCCACCAGACCAAGACCTAGTTTTCTCCAAAGCCAGCCCTCCCATCAGGAAGCTTCCACAAAGCCTCTTATCCTCATCTCTCAGAGGGCATATAGAATGAAAACCACAGTCACAGGAAGCTAACCAAACTGATCACATGGATCACAGCTTTGTCTAACTCAGTGAAACTAGGAGCCAGACCATGTAGGGCCACCCAAGATGGACAGGTCATTGTGGAGCGTTCTGACAAACATGGTCCAATGGAGAGGGAATGGCAAACCATTTCATCATTCTTGTTTTGAGAACCCCGTGAACAGTAGGAAAAGACTAAAATAGATGACACTGAAAGATGAACACCTCACTCCAATATGCTACTAGAGAAGAGTGGAGAAATAGCTCCAAAAGAAATGAAGAGGTTGAGCCAAAGCAGAAAAAACATCCAGTTGTGGATGTGTCTGGTAGTGAAAGTGAGGTCTGATGTTGTAAAGAACAATATTGCAAAGGAACCTGGTGTGTTAGGTCCATGAATCAAGGTAAATTGGAAGTGATCAAATGGGCAATGACAAGAGTGAACATCTACATTTTAGGAAACAGTGAACTAAAGTGGACAAGAACAGGAGAATTTAATTCAGATGACCATTATATCTACTACTGTGGGCAAGAATCCCTTAGAAGAAATAGGGCAGTCCTCTTAGTCAACAAAACTGTCCAAAATGCAGTACTTGGGTCCAGTCTCAAAAATGACAAAATGATCTCTGTTTGTTTCCAAGACAAACCATTCAGTATCACAGTAACCCAAGACTATGTTCCAACCACTAATGTAGAAGAAATTGAAGTTGAATGGTTATATGAATACCTACAAGACCTTCTAGAACTAACACTGAGGAAAAAAAATGCCCTTTTCATCATAGGGGACAGGAATGCAAAAGTAGAAAGTCAAGAGATACCTGGAGTAACAGAGAAATTTGGCCTTGGAACAAAATGATGCAAGGCAAAGGCTAACAGAATTTTGCCAAGAGAACACACTGCTTATAGCAAACACCATCTTCCAACAATACAGAAAATGACTCTACACATGGACATCATCAGATGGTCAATATCCAAAGCAGATTCATTATATTATGTGTGGCAAAGATAGAGAAAATTTACACAGTCTGCAAAAACATGACCAGAAACTGGCTTTGGCTCTCACCATGAACTCTTTATTGATAAATTCAGACTTAAATTGAAGAAAGTAGGGGAAACCCCTAGGCCATTAATGTATGGCATAAACCAAATGCCTTAGGGCTATACAGTGGAAGTGACAAAGAGATGCCAGAGACTAGATCTGATACACAGAGTGTCTGAAGAACTATGGACAGAGGTTTGTAAAATGTACAGGAAGCAGTGATCAAAACCATCCCCAAGAAAAAGAAATTCAACAAGGCAAAAAGATTGTCTGAAGAGGTCTTACAAAGAGCTGAGAAAAGAAGAGAAACAAAGGGAAAATGAACTATGTACTCATCTAAATGAAGAGTTCCAAAGAATAGCAAGGAGAGATAAGAAAACCTGCCAAAGTGAACAAGCAAATAAACAGAAGAAAAAGATAGATTGGGAAACACTAGAGGTCTTTTCAAGAAAATCAGAGATACCAAGGGAACATTTCTTGCAAAGGTAGGCACAATAAAGGATAGAAATAGAGTGGACCTAACGGAAGCAGAAGGTATTAAGAAGTGTCAAGTATACAAAGAATAATTATACAAAAAAGATCTTAATGACCCATATAACCACGATGGTGTGATCACTCACCTAGAGCCAGACATCCTGGAGTGTGAAGTCAAGTGGGCCTTAGGAAGCATGACTATGAACAAAGTTAGTGGAAGTGATGGAATTCCAGCTGAGCTATTTCAAATCCTTAAAGATGATGCTGTGAAAGTGTTGCACTCAAAATGCCAGCAAATTTGGAAAACTCAGCAAATGGCCATAGGACTGGAGAAGGTCAGTTTTCATTCTTATCCCAAAGATGGGAAATCCCAAAGAACGTTCAAACTACCACGCAGTTGCACTCATTTCACAAGCTAGCAGAGTAATGCTCAAAATTCTCTAAGTGAGGCTTCAACAGCACATGTACAGAGAACTTCCAGATGTTCAAGCTGGATTTAGAAAAGGCAGACGGACCAGAGATCAAATTGACATCTGTTGGATCATAGAAAAAACAGGAGAATTCCAGAAAAACATCCACTTCTGCCTCACTGACTATGCTAAAGGCTATGACTGTGTGTATATCAAGAAACTGTGGAAGATTCTTAAAGAGATGGATATACCAGACCATCTTACTTGCCTCCTGAGAAACCTGTATGCAGATCAAGAAGCAATAGTTTGAACTGGACATGGAACAATGGACTGGTTCCAAATTGGGAAAGGAGTATGTCAATGCTGTATATTATCACCCTGTTTAATTAACTTCCATGCAGAATAAATCATGTGAAATTTTGGGCTGGATGAAGCACAAGCTGGAATCAAGTTTTCTGGGAGAAATATCAATAACCTCAGATATACAGATGACACCACCCTTATGGCAGAAAGCAAAGAGGAGATAAAGAGCCTCTTGATGAAGATGAAAGAGGAGAGTGAAAAAAAGCCAACTTAAAACTCAATATTCAAAAAGGTAAGATCATGGTATCTTGCCAGCTTCCACTGGATCATAGAGAAAGCATGAGAATTCCAGAGAAGCATACACTTCTGCTTCATTTACTATGCTAAAGCCTTTGACTGTGTAGATTGCAACCAACTGGAAAATTTGTGATCTGGTCCCATCACTTCATGGCAAATAGATGGAAACAGTGACAGACTTTAATTTTTTTTCACTCCAAAATCACTGCAGATGGTGACTGCAGCCATGAACTTAAAAGACACTTGTTTCTTGGAGAAAAGTTATGACAAATCTACACCGCCTATTAAAAAGCAGAGACATTGCCAACAAAAGTTCATATAGTCAGACCTATGGTTTTTCCAGTAGTCATGCATGGATGTGAGAGTTGGACCATAAAGAAAGCTGAGAACCAAAGATTTGATGCTTTTGAATGGTGGTGTTGGAGAAGACTCTTGTGAGTCCCTTGGACTGCAAAGAGATGGAATCAGTCAATCCTAATGAATTTCAATCCTAAATATTAATTCTAAGGACTGATGCTGAAGCTGAAGCTCCAATACTTTGGCCACCTGATGAGAAGAACTGACTCATCAGAAAAGACCCTGGTGCTGGGAAAGTTTGAAGGCAGGAAGAGAAGGGGATAACAGAGGATGAGATGGTTGGAAGGCATCACCAACTTTATGGTTATGAGTTTGAGCAAGCTTCAGGTGATGGTGAAGGATAGGGAAGGCCGGCTTACTGCCTGAGGTCAGAAACAGTTGGACACGACTGAGGGACTGAACAGCAACAATTAATAACTGAATTATGAGAAGACATCACAACAAACCTGTTGCTATGCAACTATCAATGTCTTTCAGCCTTGAATGTGTGTCTATTTGCCTTCCCTTTCATGACTTGTAGTGGGCACAAGCCCCGTTTTGCACAGAGCACAGCCAAAAGGAGGAGAGGCAAGTATAAAAATGGGAAAACCAGGAGGGATGGTTATGACAACTCCTTTGGGTTTGACCTGCTGTCTTGTCTTGAGAAAGGCCGTTTAATATAAGATCTGTTTGAACTGTAACTGAGTTGTAATTTGTCTGTTGTTTTAAACCCTTTAGTCTGTTGTTTCAATTTTTTCTTATAATGAGACAATAACCACGGGAGAGAAATAAACCAACCTGACAATTCTCCAACATTTGTAGTATCTTGTTTTAGCAGCTACATAGTCGATAAGGACATAGTTCTTTTTAATTTCACTCCCTGCTTGTTTCCTGGTCCAATGCTTCCTGAATTTATATTATCTGCAAACTAAATGTATTGACAATTGGTTCATGCTTACAGTAATTAAATTATGAAGAGCAGATCATTTATCATACAAAAATGAATATTATTTAGTGTTTCTTTTTTCCAACACAATGTCTAATGTGTTCACTTTAAATATATTGTGTTGGATAATTTCATTCACTCAACAAGACTTACCAGTGATAGTGCAATGTGTACTTATCACCTAGAATATATGGTATAAAAGCTTCATTTGTTGATTTAATCTCTGGTTAATTTATTGACACTTTATATAATAATCTAATATAATGAGAATTACATTATCTCACTCTTAATGTGGAATGGGGAATGGTTTACTTTTCATCTACATAATGCTTAAAGATTTTGGAGTAATTTTTATTAGACAGTTATCTATAGTAAATAATAGCTATATTTTTATTATTAATAATATACCAATTAATATATCAAATAATACAATTGTATTATATAATTATAATATTGCTATTCATTAATATTATTGCTATCAACAATAGGAAACCTTTTAGTTTGTTATTTTAATCCCAGTGGGATTTAATTGGGTAAGTGAGTTACTGAACAATATTTATGAAGGGTCCACTTTATATAGTAGTGTACTGAGTGAAGAATAGTGCTCAATAAAGTAGAATATACAGAAATGAGTTGGAATAATCAGGCAGAAATATGAAAAAAAATCAAGAAATAGTTTACTTTGATGCATTTAAAACCTGTGGAACAATAGAAAATTTTGAGTATATAAAGACAAATAAATTGCCATCCACTTTCACTTCTTTTTAGAATGTTTTAGAATGTATGATATTTTGTGTTAACTTCATGGCCACTTTCATGCTAATTTTCATGCTTGTGAGTTTGTTTATTCCAAAGAGTAGTAAGCTGTGTTTTGTCTCTTATTGGTGAAGAAGAGTCTTCTGTTGGCAGAATTGTTTTATCTCCTAGCATACACACATGCACACACATATGCACACATGCACATATAAAATCACATAAAGAAAGATATAGGGCAAATTTTAAATCCAAGTATTACAAAGTGACCAAGTAAAAGAATACACATTCAGTCTACATAGACTTAAATGTGCAATTCTCAAATTATGTCCCTTGGGATAGAGAGTTGAAGTATCTTCGTCATCAAATTATTTTGGGAACTACTTATTTTATTCCCTTCCATTTCAGTTTTCACTGCATGTACTAACATCTTAATACCTTTGTAATAATAATTAAAAAAAATACTTGTTCAATTTTATATTTATAAATATATGTATAGAGACAACTTCCTTTGGAATACATTTTTGTGAAAAGTTGATCTTGCTAGATTAAACGAAGGAAGACAGGCCTTTACAGGGAATGTTTGGAAAGTTTGAATATAGGAATAGATATGATGACAACACATAGAGTGTGAAAGTGAATTGCAGGCAGACATAACACTCTTGCCATTGTGGAGAGAGTGCAGTAAACAATGTTCATGTCTATGTACAGAGTAGTTATTATAATATATTGCATATTATAACAAAAAGTAAGAAGAGGGAAACTCAAAGAACGCTGTGAAGAACAATCAAAATAATGTATATGCTGATGAATGTAAAAGAAAAAAATAATGAAATGAAATTCCAAGTAAACCAGCTCTGCTGATAGCAATTCCATCAGTCACTTAAATAGAGAAATTCTGTGATAGGCTTAGATAGCATTTACATATAATGCATTTTATTAACAAATTCATGTTAAGCATGGTATCAATTTTTAATCATAGTGTAATTTTCATTTTTACCCATTTTTTTAAATGTTCTCAATCATAATTCTTTTTTTTTTTCAATCATAATTCTTAAAGTTTGTATTTTGAGTCAATATTTGTACGTGGTTTATTCTTCTGTATGTGGAATGACATTTGTTAACAAAACTACCCTTTCCCCTTTGTGTATTCTTGCCACCTTGTCAAAGACCAGATGATTGTATGAGACTTGCTTAGTTGCTCAGTCGTGTCTGATTCTTTGCAACTCCATGAACTGTACCTTGCCAGGTTCCTCTGTCCATGGGGATTCTCCAGGCAAAAATACTGGAGTGGATTGGCATGCCCTTCTCCAGGGGATCTTCCCAACCCAGGGATCGAATCCAGGTCTCCTGTACTGCAGGTGGATTCTTCACCTTCTGAGCCACCAGGGAATCCCAAAATCACTATAGAGGGTAGTCTATCCCTTCTCAAGGTGATCTTCCTGACTAAGGAATCAAACCAGGGTCTGATGCATTGCAGGAGGATTCTTTACCAGTTGAGCAACCAGGGAAGCCCTACTGAAGCCCTACTGTGTGTATGCATTGGCTTTTTTCTAGGCTCTCAATTCTTTTCCAATGGTTTACATGTCTATTTTATGCCAATATCATTGTTTTAATTAATAACTTTGCATTGTATTTTGAAATCAAGAAGTAAGATATCACTTCTTTTCCAAGTTTGCTTTGATTATCCAGAGTCTTTTGTGGTTTCATATGTCTTTTAAGATTTTTTTCTATGCATTAATACAAAAAATGTCACTGGGATTTTGATAGAGATTGCATTGAACCTGTAGAATTATTTCTATGAATATTTTGACACTGTTATACCACCTAATCCAAGAATATGAAGTGTCTTTTCATTTATGTGTGTCTACTTTAATTTAAGCCATCAATGTGAAGTCATTTTAGGTGTACAATTTTGGTTTAGCCCCAATGTTTTATTCTTTTTTACAGTATGTCATTGAAATTATTTTTTGTTAATTTCCTTTTCAGATAGTTTGTTTTTAGTGTATAGAAATGCCATTGATTTTTATGTGTTTACTTTTTATTCTGAACCTTTATAACATTTTCTATGTATAGAATAAACTTATTTCAGTATAATAAAGTCTATAAATGAAAAGCCCACAACTGATTTCATAGTGAGTGGTAAAAGTATGATAAATATTTTTCTAAGATTAGGAACTAGACAAGAATGTCCAATCTTGCTACTTCTAGTCAACATAGCTGGAGTTCTAGCTAGAGATATTATGCAAGAAAAATAAATAAAAGACACACAAACAGAAAATAATAAGTAAATTATCTCATTGGCTAGTGGTATGTATATCTAGAAAGCTTTATTGATTACACACACACACACTGTTAGAACGAATAAGAGACATCTTATTCTGAGGACTTTGCTTCTTTGTATATCTTATGTTACACGAAGAGGAAGGATATATAATGTGGATGAATCAATTCAAAGAGCAGGTAAGTGATGAGTATTAGACTGGCTACTATGACAAAAATCTTTAATTTTTGTAGAGTTCTCTAAATTTTAAGTTACATAATGGTGACTACTAGAACAAATGAAATGGAAAGTAGGTCATCAAACAACACAAAAAAATGTAAGCAAGAAAGTTAACAAATTTAAAACTGGGGTTGGGGGTTCCCAAGACAGTGGAGAAATAGGATGGGGAGATCATTTTCTCCCTCACAAATTCGTCAAAAGATCATTTGAATGTTGAGAAACTTCCACAAAACAACTTCTAAATGCTGGTGGAGAATACAGGCACCCAGAAAGGCCAATCTCTTCAAAAGTAGGTAGGACAAAATATAAAAGACAAACACAGAGACAAAGATTTAGGGATGGAGACCCGCCCTGGGGAGGGAGTCCTGAAGGAGGACAAGTTTCCACACAGTAGGAAATTCTCTCATGGGCATGTCTGTGGGGAGTTTTGGAATCTCAGAGGGCAACATGACTAGGAAAAACGAGAACAACAACAACAACAACAAAAAAAAAACCACACAACACACACCTATCTGCAACTGCCAGCAGAGAAGTGACCCAGATGCTTGTGTCATTCACAAGACAGTGAGGGCTGGGCAGGGAGGTGCGGGCTACATCCTCAGTCCTTAGGGTAAGGACCGGGCTTGAATGCCCTGAGGACAATCTGAGGGAGCTAATGTGAGATAGCAACCCAAAGAGTGGGATCACCAAAGAGACAAAAAAACAAAACAAAACAAAAAAGACCTTTCATGTGAAAGTCTCTAACGCATGCACTCACAGAAAAAAGGATTGGGAAAATAAAAGAGGAGAGCAAGCAGCCTGCCCTATAGGGCCTTCCCTCCCCAGAGGCAGAGAGGCAGGAATGCGACAGCCAGAGCCGGAAGGCAAGGGGTTCCTGCAATGTCGCCCCCTGAGTCCACATCCTCCACCAAACTGTGAGCAGGATGCCAGCTGCTCACCACATCTTCCTGGGATCCTGGACAGTTGACATCTGCCAGGAGAGTCGCAGCCTGAGATCAGGTCCCCAGAGGAGACACACACCACACCTGGGACTGTGCCCTCATGGCACACCCAGGAAACAGCAGCTAGGATCAGGCAGGGAATAGACTCATGGCCCACCCGGGACAGTGCACTCATAAAACACCTGGTCTCAGCTGCTTGTACCTGGAAAGGACACAAAACGCACAGCCCATCTGGGTCTCTGCCTCCGTAGAGCACCTGAGAACATGAGCAGCTTAGTGCTCATGAAATGCAGGGCCCACTTGGAATGGTGTCCCTGCAGAGCACCCTAGAGACGTGGGAAGTACACACTGCCTTGGACTATGGCAAAACCAGTGTGGTCCGTCCACTGTGAGCACTTCCAACGCATGCCAGCAGAGTCTGTTTGCAGTGTCCCTCCCTCCCCACAACGAAACTGAACAAGTGAGCCTAAATAAGTGGCCACCTTTGTCCCCTTGTGTCAGGGCGGAAATAAGACACTAAAGAGACTTGCAAACAGAGGAAGCCAAAATAAACAAACAGGGAGAACTGCGCTGAAAGTGACAGATCCAATAGATTAAAACCCTGCATTTAATACTGCAGACTGTGCATTTGAGGGGCACCTATAAAACTTGAGAACAAATACAAGCCTGAACAAGGGGCTATCTGACACGAACTGACACCACACTGCTCACAACAGCTCCAGAGAAATTCGTAGACATATTTTTGTTATTATCACTTTTTAATTTTTTAAGTTAGTTCTTTATTACTCCTTTAACTCTCATTTTTATAGCCCACTATTACCTTTCTAAAAAAAAAAACAAAAAACTATTTTTAAAACAAATTCCATATGTATATATTACTTTATTTTTTGTGACTAATTATGCTTTGCATTTTTATATTGCATTTTTGAGAGTCTAAGTTCCATTCTAGCTTTTTAATCTTTGATTTTGATATTTGATATCAATTTTTGTACTGCTAAGAAACTAATCTTCAGGATCCATCTTTACTTAGGGATTTGATTATCAGCTTGATTGCTCTCTACCTTTTGGACTCTCCCTTTGCTCCTCCAGGTCACCTTTATCTCCTTCCTCCCTCTTCTCTACATAACTCTGTGAACCTCTCTGGGTGTTGCAGGCTATGGAGAGCACTTGGGATATGATTACTGGCTATATTGTTCTCTCCACATTTGACTCCCCCTTTTCTCCTCCTGGTCACCTCTAGCTACCTACTCCCTCTTATCTTCTTTCTCTCTCTCTCTTTAATGGCTGTTCCTGGCTGTGGAGAACTATTTCACCAATAACCTATAAGGGTTTCATCTTTTGTGCTGTATGGATGGAGAAGTCATGAGGCTACAGTAAGAGAAGGAATGAATTGCAGAGGCAGGAGGCCTAACTCCAAAACTTTAAAACATCAGAGAACTCCTGACACCAATGAAAATTAATAGACAAGTTCAGTTCAGTTCAGTTCAATTCAGTTCAATCACTCAGTCAATGTCAGATTCTGTGCGACCCCATGGACTGTAGCATGCCAGGGCTTCCTGTCCATAACCAACCCCTAGAGTTTACTTAAACTCATTCCATTGAGTCAGGGATGCTATGAAACCATCTCATCCTCTCTCGTCCCCTTCTCCTTCTGCCTTCCATCTTTCCCAGCATCATGGTCTTTTCCAATGAGTCAGCTCTTTGCATCAGGTGGCCAAAGTATTGGAGTTTCAGCATCAACATCAGTTCTTCCAATGAACACTCAGGACTGATTTCCTTTGGGTTGGACAAATTGGATATCCTTGATGTTCAAGGGACTCTCAAGAGTCTTCTCCAACATCACAGTTGAAAAGCATCAATTCTTTGGCGGTCAGATATATTTATAGTTCAACTCTCACATCCATACATGGTTACTGGAAAAATCATAGCTTTGACTAGATGGACTTTTGTTGGCAAAGTAATGTCATTGCTATATATTAAGCCATCTAGGTTGGTCATAACTTTTCTTCCAAGGAGGAAACGTCTTTTAATTTCATGGCTGCAGTCACCATCTGCAGTGATTTTGGAGCCCAAAAATTAAAGACTCTCACTGTTTCTATTGTTTCTCTAACTATTTTCTAAGAAGTGATGGGACCAGATGCCATGACCTTGGTTTTCTGAATGCTTTAAGCCAACTTTTTCACTCTCCTCTTTCAATTTCATCAAGAGACTCTAGTTCTTCATTTTCTGCCATAAGAGTGGTGTCATTGGCATATCTGAGGTTATTGATATTTCTCCTGGCAATTTTGATTCCAGATTGTGCTTTATCCAGTCCAGCGTTTCACATGATGTGCTCTACATATAAGTAAATAAGCAGAGTGACAATATACAGCCTTGATATACTCTTTTCCCAATTTGAAACTAGTCTGTTGTTCCATGTCCAATTCTAGCTGTAGTTTCTTGACCTACATACAGATTTCTCAGGAGGCAGGTCAGGTGGTCTGGCATTCCCATCTCTTTCAGAATTTTCCAGTTTGTTGTGATCCACAGAGTAAAAGGCTTTGGCATATTTAATAAAGCAGAAGTATTTGTTTTTCTGGAATACTCTTGCTTTTTCGATGATCCAATGGATGTTGGCAATTTGATCTCTGGTTCCTCTGTCTTTTCTAAAAGCAGCTTGGACATCTGGATGTTCATGATTTACATACTGCTGAAGCCTGTCTTGGAGACTGTTAAGCATTACCTTGCTGGCGTGTGAGATGAGTGAAGTTGTGCGGTAATTTGAGCATTCTTTGGCATTGACTTTCTTTGGAATTGGAGTGAAAACTGACCTTTTCCTGTCTTGTGGCCACTGCTGAGTTCTCCAAATTGTTGGCATATTGAGTACAGCACTTTCACAGCATCATCTTCTAGGATTTGAAAGAATTCAACTGTAATTCCATCACCTCCACTAGCTTTATTCATAGTGATGCTTCCTAAGGCCCACTTGAGTTCACCTTCCAGGGTGTCTGACTTGAGGTGAGTGGTCACACCATCGTGATTATCTGGATCATGAAGGTTTTTTTTTTTTTTTTTTTTTTCGTATAGTTCTTCTCTGTATTCTTACCACTTCTTAATATATTTTTCTTCTGTTAGGTCTATACCATTCCTGTCCTTTTTTGTGCCTATATTTGCATGAAATATTACCTTGGTATGTCTAATTTCCTTGAAGAGATCTCTAGTCTTTCTGAATCTATTGTTTTCCTCTATTTCTTTTCATTGATCACTGAGGAAGGCTTTCTTATTTCTCCTTGCTATTCTTTGGAACTCTGCATTCAAATGGGTATATCTTTCTTTTTCTCCTTTGCCTTTCCCTTCTCTTCCTTTCATGCCTTTTGTAAGGCCTCCTCAGACAACCATTTTGCCTTTTTCATTTGTGTTTCTTGGGGATGCTCTTGATCACTGGCTACTGTACAAAGTCAAGAACCTCCATCCATAGTTGTTCGGGCACTCTGTCTACCAGATTTAACCCCTTGAATCTATTTTTTCACTTCCACTGTGTAGTCATAAGGGATTTGACTTAGGTCGTACCTGAATGGTCTAGTGGTTTTCCCTACTTTCTTTAATTTAAGTCTGAATTTGGCAATAAGGAGTTTATGATCTGAGCCACAGTCAGGATCCTGTCTTGTTTTTCCTGACTGTATATAACTTCTCCATTTTTGGCTGGAAAGAATATAATCAATCTGATTTTGGTGTTGACCAAAATCAGTATTTCAGTATAGATAAGAGTTCACCCAAATGTATCCACACCTACAATGAAACCAAGTTCCACTCAAAAGCCAGCGAGATTCAGTGCAAGACACTTCATGCCAATTGTACAGCAAAACAGTAACAAAGCCCTGGATATTCAAAGACAGGCTGTCCAAAGCTATGTCAAACCCATAAACACCCCAAAACACAATACTGGATGCTTCATTGCACTCCAGAGAAAAGAGATCCAGCTCCACGCACTAGAACACAGACACAAGCTTCCCCAAACAGGAAACCTTAACAAGCCACTAGTTCCACCCCACCCACAAAGAGCAGACTACATAATTAAGAGGAGCTTCAAACTTCCAGCGTGCAGAAAGGGCACCCCCAAAACAGTAACCTAAACAAAATGAAAGGCATAGACATATTCAGCAGGTTAAGGAACATGCTAAAAACCCATCAAACCAAGCAAAAAAGGAGGAGATAGGGAGTATACTTGAAAAATATTTCAGAATAATGATAGTAAAAAAGATCCAAAATCCTGAAAAGAAACTGGAGTTACAGATAAATAGAGTTAAGGATTGAGAAAATGCAAGAAATGTTTAACAAGGACTTAGAAGAGATAAGGAAAAACTAATCAATAATAAATAATCCAATAATTGAGATCAAAAGCACTCTGGAGGGAACCAACAGTGGAATAACCAAGGCAGAAGAGAGGATAAGTGAGGTAGAAGATAGAATGATGGAAATAAATGAAGCAGAGAGGAAAAAAGAATTAAATAAATGTAGACAATTTCAGAGACCTCTGGACAATGTTAAACACCCCAACATTTGAATCATAGGTGTCCCAGAAGAAGAAAATGAAAAGAAAGGACATAAGAAAATACTTGAGGAGATAACAGTCGAAAACTTCCTTAGTATGTGGCAGGAAATAACCAACCAAGTGTAAGAAACCCAGAGAGTCCCAAACAGAATAAACCCAGGGCTAAATACCCCTAGACATGTATCAAGTAAACTAACAAAGATCAAACACAAAGAACAAATATTGAAAGCAGCAAGGGAAAAGCAACAAACACACAAGGGGATCCCCATAAAGATAACAGATGATCTTTCAATAGAAACTCTTCAGGCCAGAAGGGAATGGCAGGACATATTTAAAGTGATGAAAGAGAAACGCATACAACCAAGATTACTCTACCCACCAAAGATCTCATTCAGATATGAAGGAGAAATCAAAAGCTTTACAGGCAAGCAAAAGCTGAGATAATTCAGCATCACAAAACCAACTCTCCAACAAATGATAAAGGATCTCCTCTAGACAGGAAATACAGTAAAGGTTTATAAAAATGAACCCAAACAGCAAAGTAAATGATAACAGGTTCATACTTATCAATAGTAAATGTATTAAATGTTCCAACCAAAAGACAGAGATAGGCTGATGGATACAAAAACAAGACCCCTATATATGCTGTCTACAGGAAACTCACCTCAAATCTGGGGACACACACAGAGTGAAAGTGAAAGGCTGGAAAAGACTTTTCATGCAAACAGGGACAAAAAGAAAGCAGGAGTAGCAATACTCATACAAGATAAAATAGACTTTGTAATATAAGCTGTGATAAGAGACAAAGAAGGACACTACATAATGATCAAAGGATCAATACAAGGAGAAGATATAGCAATTATAAATATATATGCACCCAACATAGGAGCACCTCAATACATGAGGCAAATGCTAACAAATATGAAAAGGGAAATTAACAGTAACACAATAATACCAGGGAACTTAATACCCCACTAACACCTATGGACATATCAACCAAACACAAAATTAGCAAGAAAACACAAGCTCTAATTGATACAATGGACCAGTTATACTTAATTGATATTTATAGGGCATTTCACCCCAAAACAGTGAATTCACCTTTTTCTCAAATGAACATAGAGCATTCTCCAGGAGAAAGCACATCCTGAGCTATAAATCTAGCCTTGGCAATTTTTTTTTTTTAATGAAATCATTTCAAGCATCTTTTCTGATCACAATGCAGTAAGATTAGATGTCAACTACAGGGGAAAAAACAAACAAACAAAAACAGTGTATCCTAAAGGAAATCAGTCCTGAATATTCATTGGAAGGACTAATGCTGAAACTCCAATGCTTTGACCACCTGATGTAAAGACTTGACTCACTAGTAAAGACCCTGATATTGTGAAAGATTGAGGGTAGGAGAAGGGGATGACAGAGGATGAAATGGTTGGATGGCATCACTGACTCAATTGAAATGAGTTTGAGTAGGCTCCTGGAGATGGTGATGGTCAGGGAAGCCTGGCGTGCTGCAGTCCATAGGGTTGCAAAGAGTCAAAAAGGATGAGTGACTGAACGGGAAAAAAAAAAAAAAAAATCTATTAAAAATGCAAATATATGGAGGCTAAATAACTCGCTTCTGAATAACCAACAGATCATGGAAGAAATCAAAATATGCGTAGAAACAAATAAAAATGGAAAACATGGAAACCCAAAACCTATGGGATTCAAAAAAGCAGTGCTAAGAGGAAGTTTCAGAGCAATACAAGTCTACCTCAAGTAACATGAGAAACATAAAATAAACAACCTATCTTTATACCTAAAGCAACTAGATAAAGAAAGAAAGAAGAACCCCAAAGTTAGTAGAAGGAAAGAAGTAAAAATCAGAACAGAAATAAATGAAAAATAAACTAAAAAGACTGTAGCAAAAATCAACAAATTTAAAATCTGGTTCTTTGAGTACATAAGTAAAATAGACAAACCATTAGCTAGACTTGTCAAGAAAAAAAGGAGAAAAATGAAATGAATAAAATTAGAAATGAAAATGGAGAAATCACAATAGACAACACGGAAATACAAAGGATCATAAGAGATTGCTATAAGCTAATAAAATGGACAACTTGGAAGGAACGAACAAATTCTTAGAAAAGTATAAACTTCCAAATCTGAACCTGGAAGTAACAGAAAATCTTAACAGACCCATCAAAACCATGGAAATCAAAGTCATAATCAGAAATCTTCCAAGAAAAAAAAAGCCCAGGACCAGAAGGTTTCACAGGTGAATTCTACCAAAAATTCAGAGAAGAGCTGACACCTATCCTACTCAAACTCTTCCAGAAAATTGCAGTGGAAGATAAACTCCCAAATTTATTCTATGAGGCCACCATCACCCTAATACCAAAACCAGACAAAAATGTTACAAAAAAATACAACTACAGACCAATATCCCTGATGAAAATAAATGTAGATATCCTCAACAAAATTCTATCAAACATAATTCAACAATATATTAAAAAGATAAAACATTAAGACCAAATGGGCTTTATTCCAGGGATGCAAGGATTCTCCAACATTTGCAAATCAATCAATGTCATACACCATATAAACAAATTAAAAGAAAAAAGTATGATTATCTGAATAGATGGAGAGAAAACCTTTGACAAAATTTAGCACCTATTTATGACAAAAACTCTCTAGAAAGCAGGCAGAGAAAGAACATACCTCAACATAACAAAAGTCATATTTGACAAACCCACAGCAAATATTATCATCAATGGCAGAAAATTAAAAGCATTTCCCCTAAAACCAGGAATAAGACAAGGGTGCCCACTCTCACCACTATTATTTAACATAGTTTTGAAAGTCCTAGCCACAGCAATCAGAGAAGCAAAAGAAATAACAGGAAACAAGGTTGGAAAAGAAGAATAAAACTCTCACTGTTTGCAGATGACATGATCCTCTACATAGAAAACCCTAAAGACACCACCAGAAAATTACTAGAGCTATTCAATGAATGTGATAAAGTTGCAGGATATAAAATTAATACACAGATATTCCTTCTATTCCTATACACAAACAATGAGAAAACAGAGAGAGAAATTAAAGAAACAATCCCATTCATCATTGCAATAAAATAGTTAGGAATACATTTACCTAAAGAAACAAAAAACCTATATATAGGAAACTGTAAAACACTGATGAAAGAAGTCAAAGATAACACAAATAGATGGAGAAATATACCATGCTCATTGATTGGAAGAATCAGTGTAGTGAAAATGAGTGTATAACCCAAAGCAATCTATAGAGTCAATGCACTCCCTATAAAGCTATCAATGGTATTTTTCACAGAACTAGAACAAAAAAATTCACAATTTGTATTGAAACACACACACACACACACACACACAAAACTTGAATAGTCAAAACAGTCTTGAGAAAGAAGAATGGAACTGTAGGAATCAACCTGCCTTATTTCAGACTACACTACAAAGCTAGTCATCAAGACAGAATGGTACTGGCACAAAGACAGAAATATAGATCAACAGAACAAAATAGAAAGCCCAGAGATAAATCGACACACCTTGGATAGCTTATCTTTAACAAAGGAGTCGAAGATATACAATGGAGAAAAGACAATCTCTTTAGCAAGCTGTGCTGGGAAAACTGGTCATCAACCTGTAAAAGAATGAAACTAGAACACTTTCAAACACTGTGCACAAAAATAAACTCAAAATAGATTAAAGATCTAAATGTAAGACCAGGAACTATAAAACTCCTAGAGGGAAATACCGGCTGAACACTCTGACATAAATCACAGCAAGATCCTCTATGACCCACCTCCCATTTTAATAGAAATAAAAACTAAAATAAACAAATGGGACATAATTCAACTTAAAAGTTTTTGCACAATGAAGGAAACTATAAGCAAGGTGAAAAGTCAGCCTTCAGAATTAGAGAAAATAATAGAAAATGAAAAAGCTGACAGAGAATTGATATCCAAAATATACAAGAAGTTCATCCATCTCAATTCCACAAAAATAAATGACCCAATTAAAAAAAAATAAAAATAGACCAAAGAACTAAACATTCGTTTCTCCAAAGAAGACATACAGATGGCTAAACACATGAAAAAATGCTCAACAACACTCATTATTAGTGAAATGCAAATCAAAACCACAATGAGATACCATCTCATGCCATTCAGAATGGCTGCCATCAAAAAGCCTACTAACAATAAATGCTGGATAGGGTGTGGAGAAAAGGGAACCCTCTTACACTGTTGGTGGGAATGCAAACTAGTACAGCCATATGGAGAACAGTATGGAGATTGCTTAAAAAACTGAAAATAGAACTGCCATACAACCCGGCAATCCCCCTGCTTGTCACACACACTGTGGAAACCATAACTGAAAGAGACACATGCATCCCAAT
This sequence comes from Cervus canadensis, assembly GCF_019320065.1. Taxonomy (NCBI): domain Eukaryota; kingdom Metazoa; phylum Chordata; class Mammalia; order Artiodactyla; family Cervidae; genus Cervus; species Cervus canadensis. The sequence continues at coordinate 17,498,078 of NC_057405.1, forward strand.
GTTCATTGCAGCTGTTCATTACTGTCTAAATAGCTAAGACATAAGTGAGTGAGTGAAGTCGCTCAGTCGTTTCCGACTCTTTGCGACCCCGTGGACTGTAGCTTACCAGGCTCCTCTATCCATGGGGTTCTCCAGGCAAGAATACTGGAGTGGGTTGCCATTTCCTTCTCCAAGCTAGAAGCAACCTAAATGACCATCAGCAGATGAATGGATAAGGGAGTTGTGGTACATGTACACAATGGAATATTATTTATAAAAAAGAACACATTTGAATCAGTTCTAATATGGTGGATGAAACTGGAGCATATTATACAGTGAAGTAAGCCAGAAAGAGAAGCACAAGTACAGTTATATATATATATATATAGTGTTTAGATAGATGTTAATGATGATCCTATATGCAAGACAGGAAAAGAGACACAGATGTAAAGAACAGACTTTTTGGACTATGGTGTAGAAGATGAGGGTGGGACAACTTGAGAGAATGGTATTGAAACATGTATATTACCATATGTAAAACAGATGACCAGTGCAATTTCAGTGCATGAAGCAGGGCACTCAAACCTGGTGCTCTGAGACAACCTAGAGGAATTGTGTGGGTAGGGAGTTGGGAGAGGGATTCAGGATGGGGGGACACATGTATACCTGTGGCTTATTCATGTCGAAGTATGGCAAAAACCACCACAATATTGTAAAGAAATTAGCCTCCAATTAAAATTAATTAATTAATTAAAAAATTAATATCCAGTTATCAATACTTTTAGTTAGGTCACTTTTACCTTTTAATATTTTACTCACTAATACAAATAATAGTAAATATGGTTGTTTCTAACATATTACTTGCTTCTCAATATTATACAATAAATAATTTTCAAAATTTAAAAATGTATATCTCATAACAACTGGCAATTTAAATTGACTTTCAATTGGTAGTCACTATGTGACTGCAAGGAGATCCAACCAGTCCATCCTAAAGGAGATCATTCCTGGGTGTTCATTGGAAGGACTGATGCTGAAGCTGAAACTCCAGTACTTTGGCCACCTCATGAAAAGAGTTGATTCACTGGAAAAGACCCTGATGCTGGGAGGAATTGGAGGCAGAAGGAGAAGGGGACGACAGAGGATGAAGTGGCTGGATGGCATCACCGAATCGATGGACATGAGTTTGAGTAAACTCCAGGAGTTGGTGATGGACAGGGAGGCCTGGCAGGCTGCGATTCATGGGGTCACAAAGAGTCGGACACGACTGAGTGACTGAACTGAACTGAACTGATGTTTTACAAAAGCATGTTTTATCTAAATTTGATCTATTATACTTAATATAATTTAACTTCATGTAAATATTAAATATTAACACATATCTTTTTTTTATCATACACTCTTAAAAATTTCTATAATTGTAAAATTGTATATCAAGTAAAATTATTTGTTATTTGAATTAAAGGAGGGATAATACAGAGCTTTTAATGCTTTCAATCAGTCTATAAGCATTCAGTAAATATTGAATGCTTTAAATTTCATTTATGCAAGGTAAATTATATTTGATTAACTTATTTGTTAGTATTAAAATGCTTTTCAATCTGTGTTTCAAACAATCACTCGATAATGGCTGTCATTATTCATTTGTAAAGATAACTTGGAGCAAAGTTTTTAAACAGGCAAAACTTTAATTCAATTTTCCAATATATTCATTTTGTAATTTACTGTCCTTGCCTCTTTTGCCCAGTTCATCAATGCTACTCTTAATGCTTCCTGTCATACCAATTCATTCCATGTTGGATTGATATGCATTCTATTTTTCTAAAGATCAATTCTCCTTTAAAACCTGCCCAGCAGTGAGGTGGCCTGGAATAATTCAGGAGGTAAGAAGAAAAGACTTCTAAATGATTAAATTGAAAATATCAATGTCAGGCTATTGAAAAGACTTTTGGATACATGTATCCTATGTCTATATGCATGTATGCATAGAATATAGAATATATATGCATATAGACATAAGATATATTGGCTATATATAGAGGAAACATAGGATATATATATAGATATAGAGAGAGAGAGAGAGAGAGAAGAAATTAGAAAGTCATATATATATATGACTTTCTAATTTCTTCTCAATTATTATATATTATAATATATATTATATATATATTATAATATATATCTATATATTATATCTATATATTAGATAGAGGAAACATAGGAGATATATATATATATATATATATATATATATATATATATATATATAGAGAGAGAGAGAGAGAGAGAGAGAGAGAGAGAGAGAGAGAGAGAGAGAGAGAAGAAATTAGAAAGTCATATATATATAGCTTTCTAATTTCTTCTCAATTATTGGATGCAGGATACCACCAAATCTTCCAGGACTAATAGGTCCTTTTTTAGGATCTGGAGGAAAATGGGAAAGAATATATATATATATATATATATATACATATATAATTAATCCCCTTTCAGCGGGCCTAATCCTCATGATGAAATGTTTAGAAAGTTTCTACCTGCTAGAAATTTCCTTTCACACTAGTTATGCAACACTGCCTTTGATTATCTCTCCTAAAATTCTTTAATTAGAATAACTCCTCAGGGCTAAAGTATGGATACATATACCCACTTAGCTGTTAATAATGTCCAAAAACAAATAAGGAGAGCAAGCAACTCTCATGCTTACAGCAGAGGAATTGTGCCAGAATTTTGTTAAATAATTCCCTGACTATGAGGATATGGACACAAATATTCCAAAATCAATATCTTTTTGTAAATGCCCTTAGGACTAATTCATATCTGGCAGACTGTCTCAGTGTGGATTGCTTAATTAGAAATTGAATTTCTTCTTCATTTGTATTTTTCTACATATAAGTCATAGTAATTGTCTGAATCAATTAGTATGAGACTGTACTACAAACACATGTATTAAATTCTTGAAAACTATACGCAAGTTTTTTACAGAGAGTTCAGAATGATTAAAAGAACTAGCAGAAATACATTGACTGAGCTAATATCATTATTTTTAGGATGAAAATTTAAAGTTCTATATAAAAAGGTGGTCATTTGAATGTGATACTAACTGCAGAAGACACTTCCTGCAGTTCTGGTGGAATGTCTAGCCTTTCAGAAAGTATTTAGCTTTGATTCAAACTTTGAAAGCAAAAAAAATGGAATAGTTCTTTATTTTCTCAAGTTTGCTTCTTAACCATAGTTATTTTTTTAAGAATGATTTACTTTTATCACAGAACTCATTTTAGTAGCAAATTGGTTGATCTGAAGAGATGTTTCCTCAATCTTAATACAAAGTGACTTATTCATTACTTCTGGAATATTTCAAGATTCAATTGATGAGAATATTCAGAATTTATATCTAAAGACTAGCTTAGAACCATGGAATATTAAAAACAGAGGGACAGGGACATAGGCATGTAAATTCTATTTGGAGAGGCAATAAGTAAAATTAATGGAAACCCACAAAAATAAACATAGACAAAACTCTTACTTTAAGACCTCTATAACATTAGTAAAATACTTGGAGATTGAAAGCATCCCCTTCATAATCTCAGAGTAATGAATTGTATTCTTCTCTTTAAAACATAGATATGAAAAATATTATATATAGTATTACTTACTGTTGTCTTCAAATGAATTGTATATATCCTGAAAAATGGAGGATTCCAAATTACAAATATTCAACAATCTTGAGGAGCAACTTCAAAATTACAGCTCCATTTTTTTTTTGGCCAAGTTTTTAAGATTACCTGAAGATACACATGGATTCAAACATGCTGTTTATATAAGAATATGAAAATGCAACTCTGAAGGACTGTAAAATATTTCATTTTCTTTCTTTCCTTAGAAGAGTTAAAAAATAACTTGGAAAATGAAGTGTCTTGTCACTATGCACATACTCACATGCACATACTCAAAATTACACACACACACACACACACACACTTAACCTCTTCAAAACGTCAGGGTTTTTTTTTTTTTTTTGTCTGTTTGTTTGTTTTCCTTAAAAATAATTTGTACATTAATTTTTACAATAAGCTGAGTGCAAGTTTAACATAATGCATATTGACTCTATATTCAGCACAGCGGGTAAAGCGTCTGCCTGCAAGGTGGGAGACCCAAGGCTGGGTTTGATCCCTGGGTCGGAAAGATCCCCTGGAGAGGAAATAGCAACCCACTCTGGTACTCTTGCTGGAAAATCCCATGGATGGAGAAGCCTGGTGCAGCCTACTGTCCATGGGGTCGCAAAGAGTCAGACATGACTGAGCAACTTCACTTTCTTTCTTTCTATATTCCTAAGCATATCACCAGGAGAAATTTGATCAAATTGGATGGAATACTGATATTGTGCTACCATCTGGTACCAGTGATGCCAACAAATAAGGCCAGAAATGCAAATAATATGCTGTAAAATTAGGTTTGCTACAAGAAAAATGTTTGCTGTTCCTCATGTAAATTTTCCCCAACTTGGAGCTGCAAATTTCACCCTTGAAACATTTTTCTAAAGTGGAAATTCAGGGATCCCAGCACAGGAGGAAAGGGCAGCAATGTTGGCTTTTGCTAGGACCCTGCTAGAATCTGTATCATCCAGTCCACATAAATGAATCAAACCATGGGCAGGGTAATGGAAGAACGGTCCAGTTGGAGAATAGGCAGGTTTTCTTTAGCAGTTATCTTAGCTTAAAACACCTGATACCAATATACTCTTATTGTTTATCAGTATCACAGTGCTCAGCACAAGTTTGTAGATGAGAGTTTTGGGTATATAAGAAGAATTTCTGTAAATTCCAGTCAATGTTCATTTGATAACATTTTTTCTCATGTTGTGCTGTAATTTATTCTCTGCTTTCCTCTCTGGGAAGATGCTATGCAGGTCTGGCATGCAAGAGGTTTGGATTCTCAACTAAGTCAACTTTCAGTTCAGTTCAGTCGCCCAGTCATGTCAGACTTTTTGCAACCCCATGAATCTTAGCATGCCAGGCCTCCCTGTCCATCACTAACTCCCGGAGTTTACTCAAACTCATTTCCATCGAGTCAGTGATGCCATCTAGCCACCTCATCCTCTGTCGTCCCCTTCTCCTCCTGCCCCCAACCCCTCCCAGCATCAGGGTCTTTTCCAACGAGTCAACTCTTCGCATGAGGTGGCCAAAGTATTGGAGTTTCAGCTTCAGCATCAGTCCTTCCAATGAACACCCAGGACTTATCTCCTTCAGGATGGACTGGTTGGATCTCCTTGCAGTCCAAGGGACTCTCAAGAATCTTCTCCAACACCACAGTTCAAAAGCATTGATTTTTCGATGCTCAGCTTTCTTCACAGTCCAACTCTCACATCCATACATGACCACTGGAAAAACCACTTTAGTATGTTTCAAAATGCAGATTTTCTTTCTAGGGTAGAATGAGTCAGAACCTGCTTGATCTCACTTCTGCAATTCCTGGAGGCCTGAGTTAAGAGATCTTCCAGTGTACGCCCCCTACTCCCCAAAAAATCTAGAGAACACACACATGCCTCACCCCTGGACACACACTCAGCTCATAAGAGATCAAGCAGGGTAAAGTGGAAATGGTATTTGTTACTTTAAACCTCCTTCCCAGGTTCCTGTGTTGTTGACTCTAAACAAATAACTCACATCTTATATGTGCAACTTATATATGTATATACTACTGTGTATATCTGTTTCTACTATATATGTACTAAATATGGACATACACAGGTAGTCTATCATCTATTTCTCATCTATCTATTGATGTTTATGTTTTGCTGGGTTGTTGAGTTTGATGAGGAATGTATGGGAGAGATGGTTAGGGAAAAGCCAATTGTGTGATTAAACTTAAATCTTGCAACTTTAAGCCAATTAGAGACGATCCTGTCTAACTGTATTTGTGAAGGTGTGTATTGACTTAGATGTGGTTTGATCTCAAAACGATCTCTTTTGTCTTCGAGTCATTCTAGTCATGCTGAAATGAAATATTTCTTCTTTTGATTATGTCCTTTCCTATGTAGAACTGAGAAAAGCCTTACATTCCCTTAAAAACTGATATTTTTTCCAGAATTATATTCGTTAACTTGTCTTCTGGTTGTTTGTGTTAACCTCAAAAACAGATATTTTGAAATGCCTGCATCACAAAAACTGACCTTGAAATTAAAAAAAAAAAAAAATTCATTGTTTATGCATATTTTCATGGCAACTAGTTAGCCCATTTTGTATTGAAATAGAACATATTAATTTAAAAGTGGCAAAATCTTTCAACTTTATCTAATTGGCCTCCCCTATAATCAGGCAAAAACTTGTGCTTGTTAGAGTATATTTGCCCCATAAAAGATACAAAAAGTCAGTGTCACAGAAGAATACAAAGGCAACAAGAAGGGGACATTAAATGTAACAAGTCCAACGATCTCATATTTTATTCTGGTGTATACTATTTTTTTTTTAATGAGAAAAGAAAAACTATTAAATACTTATGATAATTCATTTGTCTTAAAGTGGTTTGAGGGCATATCTGGGTAACTTTTGAGTTTAGCAAAATTACTCTTTTATATATCTTCAACATTATGATTTTTATATATCTTCAAAATTATTCTTTCATATGTCTTCAACATTATGCATTATAGAACAATGCAAATGTGTCAAAGTTTTCAAGTTACAGAATCTAAATTTTCTCAGGAAGATTATTAAAATTATTACTATTAAAATTGCAAACATGTATACAACTAGTATGGATGAGGAATTTGTCACCCACTCCAGTACACTTACCTGGAGAAGTCCATGGACAGAGGAGACTGATGGGTGGCAGTCCATGGTGTTACAAATAATTGGACACACCTCAGTGGCTAATGCATACACACACATAAGCAATAACTGCAGGAACAGAATTAAACCTCATATTCATGTTGAACTTTACATTTTTCTGTTTCTAATCTCTAGTTGGCTTAATCATTCTCTTGATTTTGATAGTAAAAACCCTCTTATATATTCAGTATAATTGACTACACAGGCTGAAATCATACTATTAAAGAAATATTATTATTCACTCTTAAGAATAAGCTGGGATATATACATTTTACACTGAGAATTTTGCTCATATATCAGCATATTTTCAACTGCACTGCAAAACAGGAGATGAAGAATAACTTGCAGAAAATAAACAACATCCAGTATAGTATTTATATTACTCAGTGACAGAGAAATTCAGGAGCAGTGGGAAATGTATGACACTAGAAAGGTTGGTAATTGCTATGGTATGCTGAATTCTGTATATTTGTTTCCTCAAATGCACCAAATAAAATATGATCAAACTATCAAAACAAAGGGCATACATTTTAAAGTGGTTTAAGTCAACATAAGAAGTTTTATGAAGTCATCCTTATTTATTTTTGTAACAGACCTTCAAATTGTCATATCCACAAAGCATGTCAAGACAAGATGGAAAGATTTTTTTTTTCTAGAATTTATCAATTAAAATGACTTCTACTCTTCAATCTGCCATCTGTTGTGCTATAAATCTAAGTTTAAACATCTTTCTTTTTTGTATAATAATGATTTCTTTGAAGTGTGGTTTCTGTTTCAATGTCAAAAAATACATTAAAGTAATGTTTTTGTTTATGGTGTATTTCTGAGTAGTTAATGATAATTTTACAAAGATAAAAAATATCATCCTAAAATTGCTTTAGTATATTAAGGGATCCTGGAGAACCAAAACAATTTTGGAAAAGAAGATCAAAGTTGGAAGACTCACTTCCTGATTTTAGAACTTATTGCAAAGCCCAGAACCAGATCCTCTCATACATGGTCAAATGAATTTTGACAAGGGTGACAACGTGGAGATAAGATGGTCTTTTCAACCGCGTTGGGAAAGCTAGATATCTATGTGGAAAACAACGATCTTTAATTTTTATCTTTTTTTTTCTTTGGTTATTATTAGAGAACCAGATTTCATAAATTTTTCTCTATAGCTTTTGGCTTTGTTTTTATTGATTCCTGCTCTGACCCTTAGTGTTTTCTTTGTTTTCCTTCCCATTGGTTTCCCTTGCTTTTGTGTTTTAGGTTTTCAAGGTATAAATTGTTGCCAGTGACTTCTCTTCTTTCAAGATCGTTTTGGCTGTCCAGGTCATTTATCCTATACAATATTTATATGTGTGTGTGTATGTGTGTGTGTGACTCAATATTATAGCTCAGCTTAGCTGGTGAACTCTAACAAATATTTAATGAAAAATAACATTTATTCTTTGTTATCACTTTTTGTCCTTTGAATTTTATTGAGATGTAAATTTAAGGTTATAGCATGATGATTTGGTTTGTATATATCATGAAATGATTACTAAAATAATTTTAATTAACATCTGTCATGTCATAAAGATACAAAATAAGTAAATTGAAAAATAATCACTTGTAAGGGGAACTTTTAAAATTCACTTTCTTTACAACTTTCTTATTTAACATGGAGCACTATTAATTATATTAATCATGTTACACATTAAATTCCTAGGACTTTATTTTATAACTAGAATTTTGACATTTCCTCTCACCCCATATCCTACTCTTGTAATTACAAATCTAATCTCCTTTTCTATGAATTTGCTGCTTATTTGCTTGTTTTTGAAGTTTAACTGGCTTATAAAACAAACTTAATTCCTGGTTCACAGCACACTGATTCCATATTTCTATACATTTTGCAATGATCAACACAATGTCTCGCTAAAACCTGTCACTGTACAAAGATATGACTTAATTATTGACTGTTTTCTCCACACTATTATTTCATATCCATGACTCATTTATTTTGCAACTGGAGGTCTGTACCTACTAATTTCTCTCAACCTATTTTTCTCATCTCACTCCCCCTCTTCTCAGGTAGTCACATGTCTAATCTCTGCATCTATGAGTCTGCTTCTGTTTTGCTGTGTTTGCTCATTTGTTTTTTGGTTTTGTTTTAGATATCCCATATAAGTGAAATTATTGTAGCATAATACTTTAGATCCATTCATGTTGTCAAAAGTGGCAAAATTTATTTGCTTTAAAGTGAGAATTGGAACATAAAGAAGGCTGAGTGCTGAAGAATTGATGCTTTTGATCTGTGTTTTTTGAGAGGACTTTTGAGAGTCCCTTGGACTGCAAGGAGATCAAACCAACTATAAAGGAAATCAATCCTGAATACTCATTGAAAGAATTGATGATGAAGCTGAAGTTCCAAGATTTGGGCCACCTGAAGTGAAGAACCGATCCATTGGAAAAGACCCTGATGCTGGGAAAGATTGAAGGCAGGAGGAGAAAGGGGCAACAGAGGATGAGATGGTTGGATGACATCACTAACTCAATGGACTTGAGCTTGAGCAGACTCCAGGAGACAGTGAAGCACAGGAAATCCTGACATGTTACAGTCCATGGGATCTCAAAGGGTCAGATACAACTGAGTGAATGATCAATAACAAGGGCTCAGTAATCTTCCACTCTTTGTGTGTATATGTCTGTGTGTGTGTGTGTGTGTGTGTGTGTGTGTGTGTGTGTCTGTCTGTCTGTCTGTCTGTAGACTTTGTATCCACTTATCTATACCAAGTATTCTTGCCTGGAGAAATCCATGAACAGAGGAGCTTAGTGGAGTAGAGTCAATGGGGTTGCAAAGAGTCAGACACCAGTAAGAAGCAAACACTTTCACTTTTTCATATATATATATATATACACACATAAATATTATAAAGATAGATAGATACAGATATATATGTACTTTCAGATCAGTTCAGTTCAGTCACTCAGTCGTGTCCGAATCTTTGTGACCCCCTGGAGTGCAGCAAACCAGGCGTCCCTGGCCATCACCAACTCCTGGAGTTTACTCAAATTCATGTCCATTGAGTCAGTGATGCCATCCAACCATCTCATCCTCTGTCATCCCTTTCTCCTCCCAACCTCAATCTTTCCCAGCATCAGGGCTTTTTCAAATGAGTCAGCTCTTTGCATCAGGTGACCAAAGTATTATAATTTCACCTTAAACATCAGTCCTTCCAATGAATATTCAGGACTGATTTCATTTCTGGTGGAATGGTTGGATCCCCTTGCAGTCCAAGGGACTCTCAAGAGTCTTCTCCAACACCAAAGTTCATAAGCATTAATTCTTTGGCACTCAGCTTTCTTTATAGTCCAACTCTCACATCTATACACGACTACTGGAAATACCATAGCCTGGATGAGATGGAACTTTGTTGGTAAAGTAATGCCTCTGCTTCTTAATATGCTGTCTAGGTTGGTCAGAACTTTCCTTCCAAGGAGTAAGTATTTTTGTTTGTTTGTTTGTTTTGTTTTGTTTCTTTTTTTAATTTCATGGCTGCAGTCACCATCTGCAGTGACTTTGGACCCCAAAAAATAAAGACAGCCACTGTTTCCACTGTTTCTCCATTTATTTGCAATGAAGCGATGGGATAGGATGCCATGATCTTAGTTTTCTGAATGTTCAGCTTTAAGCCAACTTTTTCACTCTCCTCTTTCACTTTCATCAAGAGGCTGTTTAGTTCTTCGCTTTCTGCCATAAGGGTGGTGTCATCTGTATATCTGAGATTATTGATATTTCTCCCGGCAATCTTGATTCCAGCTTGTTCTTCACCCAGTTCAGCGTTTCTCATGATGTACTCTGCATATAAGTTAAATAAGCACAGTGACAATATATAGCCTTAATATACTACTTTTCCAAATAGGAACCAGTCTGTTGTTCCATGACCAGTTTTAACTGTTGCTTCCTGACATGCATACATATTTCTCAAGAGGCAGGTCAGGTGGCCTGGTACTTCCATCTCTTTCAGAATTTTCCAGTATGTTGTGACCCACACAGTCAAAGGCTTTGACATAGTTAATAAAGCAGACATAGATGTTTTTCTGGAACTATCTTGGTTTTTAAATGAATCAGCAGATGTTGGCAATTTAATCTCTGGTTCCTCTACCTTTTATAAAACCAGCTTGAAGTTCATGGTTCATGTACTGTTGAAGCTTGGCTTGGAGAATTTTGAGCATTACTTTACTAGCTTTTGAGTAGAGTGCAATTGTGTGGTCGTTTGAGGATTCTTTGGCATTGCCTTTCTTAGGCATTGGAATGAAAACTGACCTTTTCCAGTCCTGCTGAGTTTTCCAAATTTGTTGGCATATTGAGTGCAACACTTTCACAGCATCATCTTTCAGAATTTGAAATAACTCAGATGGAAATCCATCACTTCCACTAGCTTTGTTCATAGTGATGTTTTCTAAGGCTGATTTGACTTCACATTCCAGGATGTCTGGCTCTAGGTGAGTGATCACACCATCATGATTATCTGGGTTGTGAAAGTCTTTTTTGTGCAGTTCTTCTGTATATTCTTGCCACTTCTTCTTAATATCTTCTGCTTCTGTTAGGTCCATACCATTTCTGTCCTTTATTGAGCCAATCTTTGCATGAAATGTTCCCTTGGTATCTCTAATTTTCTTGAAGAGATCTCTAGTCTTTCCTATTCTATTGTTTTCCTCTATTTCTTTGCACTGATCACAGAGGAAAGCTTTTTTTATCTCTCCTTGTTATTCTTTGGAACTCTGCATTCAAATGGGTATCTCTTTCCTTTTCTCCTTTGCTTTTCGCTTCTCTTCCTTCCACAGCTATTTGTAAGGCCTCCTCAGACAGCCATTTTGCTTTTTTGCATTTCATTTTCTTGGGGATGGTCTTGATCCCTGTCTCCTGTACAGTGTCACGAATCTCTGTCCATAGTTCATCAGGTGCTCTGTTAATCAGATCTAGTCCTTGTGTCTACTTCTCACTTCCATGGTACCATCTTTAGGGATTTGGTTTAGGTCATACCTGAATAGTCTAGTGGTTTCCCCTACTTTCTTCAATTTAAGTCTGAATTTGGCAATAATAAATTCATGATCTGAGCCATAGTCAACTCCCAGTCTTGTTTTTGCTGAATGTATAGAGCTTCTCCATCTTTGGCTGCAAAGAATATAATCAATCTGATTTCAGTATTGACCATCTGATGATGTCCATGTATAGAGTCTTCTCTTGCGTTGTTGGAAGAGGGTGTTTGCTACAACCAGTGCATTCTCTTGGTAGAACTCTATTAGCCTTTACCCTGCTTCATTTTGTGCTCTGAGGCCAAATTTGCGTGTTACTCCAGGTGTTTATTGACTTCCTACTTTTGCATTCCAGTTCCCTATAATGAAAAGGACATCTTTTTGGGGGTGTTAATTCTAGAAGATCTTGTAGGTCTTCATAGAACTGTTCAACTTCGGCTTCTTCAGCTTTACTGTTCGGGACATAGACTTGGATTACTATGATATTGAATGGTTTTCCTTGGAAACAAACAGAGATCATTCTGTCATTTTTGAGACTGCATCCAACTATTGCAGTTTGAACTCTTTAGTTGACTATGATGGCTACTCCATTTCTTCTAAGGGATTCTTGCCCAAAGTAGTAGATATAATGGTCATCTGAGTTAAATTCACCCATTCCAGTCCAGTCTAGTTCACTGATACCTAAAATGTCAACGTTCACTCTTGCCATCTGGCCACTTCCAATTTGCCTTGATTCATGGACCTAACCCAGTACACTTGCCTGGAAAATCCCATGGCTGGAGGAACCTGGTGGACTGCAGTCCATGGGGTTGCAAAGAGTTGGACATGACTGAGCGGCCTCACTTTCACTTTTCACTTTCATGCATTGGAGAAGGAAATGGCAACCCACTCCGGTGTTCTTGCCTGGAGAATCCCAGGGATGGGGGAGCCTGGTGAGCTACCGTCTGTGGGGTCGCACAGAGTTGGACACAACTGAAGTGACTTAGCAGCAGTAGCAGCAGCAGCAGCATGGACCTAACATTCCAGGTTCCTATGCAATATTGCTCTTTATAGCCTCAGACCTTGCTTCCATCACCTGCCACATCCACAACTGGGTGTTGTTTTGCTTTGTCTCTGTCTCTTCATTCTTTCTTGAGTTATTTCTCCACTGATCTCTAGTAGAATATTGGGCACCTACTGACCTGAGGATATCATCTTTCAGTGTCCTATGTTTTTGCCTTTTCATACTGTTCATGGGGTTCTCACGGCAAGAATACTGAAGTGGTTTGCCATTCCCTTCTCCAGTGGACCACATTTTGTCAGAACTCTCCACTGTTTTCCATCCTTCTTGTGTGGCCTTACATGGCATGGCTCATAGTTTCATTGGCTTAGACAAGGCTGTGGTCTATGTGATTAGATTGGTTAGTTTTCTGGGATGGTGCTTTTCAGTCTATCTGCCCTCTGATGGAGAAGGATAAGAAGCCTATGAAAGCTTCCTTATGGGATAGACTGACGGAGTGGGATCCTGTCCTGATGGGTGGGGCCATGCTCAGTAAATCTTTAATCCAATTTTCTGTTGATGGGTTGAGTTGTACCCCTCCCTGCTATTTACCTGGGGCCAAACTATGGTGGAAGTAATGAAGATAATGGTGACCTCCCTCAAAAGATCCCAGGTACGTACTGCTACAGTCCGTGCCCCCAACCCTGCAGCAGGCCACCACCAACCCATGCCTTTGCCAGAGACTCCCAGACACCCACAGGTAAGTCTCCTGTGGGGTCACTGTCCTTTTCTCCTTGGTCCTGGTGCACAAGGTTCTGTTGTCCCTTCCAAGAGTCTATTTTGATTTCCTATGTAAGTTCTGGTAGCTCTATAGTAGGGTTAATGTCGACCTCCTCCAAGAGTGCTTATGCCATACCCAGGTCTGCTGCACCCAGAGCCCGTGTCCCTGTGGCAGACCACTGCCCACCTGAACCTCCACAGGAGATGATCAAATACAGTTCTGTCTCAGTCTCTGTGGGGTTCCTGGGTCCTGCTGTGCACAAAGTTTGTCTGAGCATCTCTGGCATGAATGGGGTTTGATTCTAAATGGGAATTTACCCCTCCTACCATCTTGCTGGGGCTTCTCCTTTGCCCTTGGATGTGAGGTATTGTCTCACAGCTGCTCCAGTGCCTACCTTCTTACTGGGGTTTTTCTGACCTTGGCCATGGGGTATCTCCACAGAGCCGCTGCTCCTGACCTTGGAAGTGAGGTATCTCCTCCCGGCCGCTCGCCGCTCCAGCACTGAGCAGTAGTGTGCTTTTTCTGTATCCGATTTCTATCAGTGAGAACTTATGTGATTTCCGTATCTTGGTTACTACAAATATGCTGCAATGAACATAGAGGTGGATATATCTTTTTGAATTAGTATTTTCTTTCTCTTAGGACAAATATTCAGGAGTGGAATTGGTAGACCATATGGTGGTTCTATTTTTAATTTTGAGAAGCCTCCATACTGTTTTCCAAAGTGATTGTGCCAATTTAAATTCTCACCAAGAGTGTGTGGAGCTTCCCTGGGGGCTCAGATGGTAAAGCGTCTACCTGCAATGTGGGAGACGTGAGTTCGATCCCTGGGTTGGGAAGATCCCCCCGGAAAAGGAAATGGCAACCCGATCCAGTACTGTTGCATGGGAAATCCCATTAACCGCGGAGCCTGGTAGACTACAGTCCATGGGGTCTCAAAGAGCTGATAGGACTGAGAGACTTCAGTTTCAGTTTTCAAGAGTGTGTGAGGGATCACCTTCTCTACATCCTTATCAACATGTTATTTGTTTTCTCTTTGATAATGGCTATTCTGATGGGTGTAAGGTGATGTCTTTTTATGGTTTTGATTTGCATTTCTCTGACCTTTAAGGACATTGATCATCTTTTAATGCGCTTATTTCCCATTTGTGTGTCTTATTTGGGAAATGTTTATTCAGGTTCTTTGCCCATTTTTAGTCAGGTTTTTGTTTTTTTGTTGTTGCTGTTGCTTTATTTTTCGTGTTGAGTTCTATGAGTTTTTCAGATATTTTGGATATTAACACTTAGTCAGATATATTATTTGCAAACATTTTATACAAACAATAGGGAAATGCTTTTTGTTTTTTCTTTTGTTGATGATTTCCTTACCTGTGGTAAGGTTTTTGATTATGTTACATTTGTTTATTTTTGCTTTTGATTATTTTGCCTGAAGGAAGTGATAAAAAAAAAATTGCTAAAATCAATGCCAATTCTAGTTTTCTTCTAGGGTGGTATGGTTTCACATCTTACATTTAAGTCTTGGAAACTGGATAACTTTCTCACTACATATACAAAAATTGTCTCAAAATGGATTAAAGACTCTGTTCAGTTTTTCTAACACCACTTATCAAACAGGCATTTTTTTCATATAGACACAGACATAGAAAGAAAATTTGCCATAAAGGGGAAATGGAAGGGGGAAAGGATAAATAAAAGCATGAGATTAACAGAAACAAACTACTGTACATAAGACAGATAAACAACAAGGATTAGCTGTAAAGAACAAGAGAATATGCTCAGTATTTTATAATAACCTATAATGGAAAATAATCCAAAAATATATAAATGAATCACTAACTGTGCACCATATACTTAAACGTTATTATAAATCAACTATACATCAACTAAATAAAGAATTAAAAGAAACTAAAAAGAACAAAAGCTGTCTTAACAGAGAACTTGGTAATCTATAATAGAAAAGATTCTGTAATCTACTAAAATGTGCCTAGAACCAATTGATGTGTTTATCAAGGTTGCAGAATAAAGATTGATATAAAAAAATCACTTGTATTTTTTCTACTTACATCAGGCAGTTGGAAATTGTATTAATAAAGAATTGTCATTTTAAGATAGTATCTAAAATGTTAAATACCTAGGGATAAATCAGAACTAATACATGTATCATCTTTATACCAAATATTATAAAATATGACTGAAATATATTACAGGAGAATTAATTAAATTGAGAGATAAGACATGTTCCAATACTTTGAAGCTCCAATAATTTGGCCACCTAATGTGAAGAACTGACTCATTGAAAAAGACCCTAATGCTGGGAAAGATTGAAGGCAGGAGGAGAAGGGAAAACCCAAGGATAAAATGGTTGGATGGCATCACTGACTCAGTGGACATGAGTTGGAGCAAGCTCCAGGAGTTAGTGAAGGAGAGGGAAGCTTGGGTGCTGCAGTCCATGGAGTTGGACATGACTGAGTGACTGAACTGAACTGATGTTAAAAAAAAAATAAAAAAATGAAAGCTAAAGAATCCCCTTAAGATATTGTTAAGAGGTGGAAAATGGATGACAGTGTTTTGAAGATGGCTGGTTGTAGTAAGTAGGTTTGCCTCTCCTGAATGTGTTTATAACCTCAAGGAAAAATGGTGAGTGTCTATCATAGGCAGCTATGTGGATCCATCCAAATTATTTCAACAGGACTTGTGTGACATAGGCTATTTCTTATCATGACTTCTTGATGTGAGACAGTAATTATTTCATTGTGGTATTTCTAGACATCAAGCACTGTGAAGAGCACTGGTGTAAGTATGTATAAATGACTTGCAACCCCAAGTAGGAGTGGATTTTTTTTTTTTTTTTTTAACAGAGAGGCCTTGATAGTTGGAGGGAATAATTATTTTCTAAAGCAAATGATTGTGATAACATTTAGACCTTGGCAATTTAATTTTTTTCTCTGAATGCTAATTCCTTTATCCTATCTGTCTTTCTTCTTGTGTACTGATCCACATTTTCAATTTCCATAGTGATAATGTTTATCTTCTAGTTATTTTCAGACTTTCTTTTAATAACAATAGTAACTGTAACCATTTGGGGAGTGTTTGTTGTATTTCTTGCACTATTAAATGCCTCAAATGCATTACCTCTAGGACTTGGTATTATTATCTCTCTCTCTCTTGTTTTTTTGTTTTGTTTTGTTTTGTTTTGTTTTTTCTGAGAAGAAACAGATTCTCAGGTATTTTTATAAATTGTTCTGGATCTTACCACTAGTAAATGGAAGAACTGGGATTCAAACTAAAATCTGTTGAGTTTAAATTAAAACTCTCAGCCACAATATTGTGTTTATAGTAACAATATATGATGTATCATGCAAGCAAAAGAGATTTGCAAAGGGAAATCTTTCTATGATTATTTTGTTCTACCTTAAGTGATCAAAGTATTTTCAACTCATTATAAAGAAAGGAGATATATATTCTATAAAACACAAAATAGCAGATATATATTTATAAAATTGACTAATAAGGAGGGGTTCTTATTATCTAGTGACACATAGCCTTTAATAGGGCTCTTAAAATTTGCAAGGAAAAATCATCACAGATCCCCTTTGATGAATGTGTTCTATACAAATGTATAAAAGAATATAATACAGCACTTTTATATCCCAGACACTGTGGACTATATACTGAAACTTGTGAACACCCTTGGTTTTATAGAAGTGGGATGAATTTCTTAGTATCATTGAGGCAGCAAAGTGAGGAGAAGAGACCTAGATTTTTGCATATCATTTACACTTTCCAGATAAGAGGATTTAATTGGGCACATTTGCCTCCATTTAATCTGTAGTGCTCTTACTAAGCAGATTAAATCTAAGATCTCTAATCTTTTATATGTGATCATTGTTCCTAGCAAATTAATTGCCAGTTTGCACTCAGTTATAGGTAGAATAATATGATCAGTTTCATTAAAAATGTATATGGCATGAAAAATTATTTTGGAGAGGAATTAACCACTATAGCTTGGGTTTTGGTATGTTTGTTTTTTGCTTTTTCAGATATGTGTGTGGCAGGCATGGAGTATGCATATTCATGGATCTCTGCAACCTACACCAGACAACAGACTTATCTCAACCCCTAATTTATTAATAACAATGTGAAAATAAAAGTCGCTCAGTCGTGTCTGACTTTTTGCAACCCCATGGACTATACATGGAATTCTCCAGGCAAGAATACTGGAGTGGGTAGCTGTTCCCTTCTCCAGGGGATCGTCCCAACCCAGGGATTGAACCCAGGTCTCCTGCATTGCAGCCGGATTCTTTACCAGCTGAGCCACCTGGGAAGCCAAGTAATAATAATACCAGTCCCATGCAAATAAGTTACCAAAAAATTATTAAAATTTCATGTGTGTTTTTATAACATTCTATTTTGTTAATGAATGTGTGTGTGTGTGTGTTAGTCACTCAGTGTCCAACTCTTTGTGAACCCATAGACTGAAGACCACCAGATTCCTCTGTCTGTGGAATTCTTCAGGCCAGAATACTGGAGTGGGTAGCCATTCCGTTCTCCAGGGATCTTCCTGACCTAGGGATAAACCCAGATCTCCTTCATTGTAGGAAGATTTTCTACCATCTGAGCCATCAGGAAAACCCTTAAAATCCTAAAATGATAGTGTGTTAATGAATAAATGATACTAAATTTCAAAATGGTCAAAGAACGAAAATGAGATGAAAAGAGAAAGATGAATGCAACTATTCCATTTGTAGTGATTGTATATGTTGAATGAAATATAGATTTTTTGTTTCAATTCAATAAAAACTTCTCAATTTCAAAATGTATAAAAGTGACTTTCTATTATTTTCTTTCCAGAAAAAATATGGGTATTGAAATTCATTCTTCTTTTGAACAAATACAAAAGGACATTTTCCAATTTCCTGAAATACCGCAGTTGATCCTTACCAAATGAGAAAAATAATAAAACCACCTTAGGAAATGTGTTCAAAGGAACTTGATGTGGAAAAAGATGAACTGACATAAATAAAAAGGGTTTAAAGATGTGATTTCACACATGTTCTATAAATCATCCTTGATATTGATGGCATCTCACCATATTTTTGAAGACTGCCTTGTTTAATACATTTCTTGAAATATTTTCTTTCTGTGTCCTTAACTACAGCTTTGATTTTCTATAACTCTTCTCTTTCTGCATTTCCTTATCTATAAAATTGCTGTGCTGTGAGCTGAACACAGTGTAATAAAGTAAACCATTTTACCACTGTGATACTATTCCTTTTCACACTTTATAAAGATAATAGGTGACTTCAAAAAAATGGAAAGAATTGAGACTAGTCAATGATTTCTTTACTCTTCAAAGTTATGTATCATAAATAAATTAATTTCATTAACTTACTCGCAGTATCTGTTAGCAAGAAGGGAAATATAAAAACTTTTTTTTTTTTTTTGGTATCAAGACAAAAATATAACAAATCAATTCTTGTCTTATTCTACAATACTGAACCTTAGAAATTGTGGGCAAACATATAATATCATGGGTATCAAATCAGTAAATCCAAAAGGAAATCAGCCCTGAATATTCATTGAAAAAACTCATGCTGAAGCTGAAGCTCCAGTACTTTGGTCCCCTGATGTGAAGAGCTACTCATTGGAAAAGGCCCTGATGCTGGGAAAGATTGAAGGCAAAACAAGAGGGTGACAGGGGATGAGATGGTTTTATAGAATCACCAATTCAATGGATATGAATTTGAGCAAACTCTGGGAGATAGTGGAGGACAGGCAAACCTGGCATCAGTCCATGGGGTCTCAAACAGCTGGACCCAACTTGGCAACTGAACAACAGATATAACATCTTGAAACTGGCATTATACAGCAAGTTGTGTAATTAAATAACCCGATAGCATATACACTGCTTTTTAGACAGTTTTAAATTTTTCATTGGATTGAAATTTAAAACAAACAAACAAACAAAATTCTACTAGAGAAATTGAGTAACACAAATAGATTGATTGATTTAATATTATCATGCATGCATGCTCAGTTACTCAGTTGTGTCCGACTCTTTTGTGACCCCATGGACTGTAGCCCACCAGGCTCCTCTGTCCATGGGATTTTCCAAGCAAGAATAGTGGGATGGGTTGCCATTTCCTTCTCCAGGGGATCTTCCCAACCCAGGGATCAAACCTGGATCTCTTGCATCTCTTGCATTAGCAGGCGGATTCTTTATGACTGAGCCACCTGGGAAGACCTTAAATATCAATACACATACTTCTTATTTCATTATACATTATATATGTGTATATATATTCTTATTGCAGGCATTTTTAACATTAATGTTTAAAATCAAAGAAAAATTTGATAAAACTGACTTGTAATTCTATAACTAAATCCAAAGTAAATGTGTAGTTATGGTTAAAGGAATGATATTTTTAGAATTTGACAGCTATAGCATACTAAAGCACTTCTGATCATAAATGGCTATGAAATGTTCTAGGAACTTAGCTTTCTAATTCAAAATATATATTGTTTGTCTAATAGTTTTGGCAAGTGATGTCATTTTTCTATAATACAGTGTCTGTTTTTCCTGTGTGCACTAAATTTCCCTTCTTCCATAAATCCTTTGTGAATCTGAATAACTGAAAATGTCTTATCTTTCACTTTATTTTTGTCATATTTTATCATTCTTTAATAAATTGTAGTATATAGCATAAACATAAAGGTTTTAATATTTCAATTTTTCAAATAAGCAAAAATATAAAGATATAATTCATTAAATCTGTAAATAGCCACAAATAGTAAATATAAATATATATACATATTAGCTTCAGAATTTGTTAATAAATAGGAAAAAAATAGTAATGTCCTCTACTGCTTTCCTTGGCCCATTTTCACTGCTCTCTTTCCAAATATATGCTTAATAAATCTATAATTATATGGAATAGTTTGTTATTATTACACAATTCAGTTGTCTCATCTATCTTTATAAACATATTGATACAAAGGGACTTAACTTACTTATTTTAATTGCTGGATTATAATTTATTTTATTAGGATACCTCTCAGTATATCTACATCCCATCTGACAAACTTTTTTTTCTTCCAGTTTTCTTCTTTACAAAGGGTGATTCAATAAGTATCCCTATAAGGATTTTCTATGCATTTTTATAAACATTTATGCAGGTGATTTATCTAGAACTATAAGTTTATTCACATGTTTAAAACATTTTGAATTATTTTAGAAATTTCCTGACATAGTGTACAGTGTATGTACCAATTTACCCTTTTCCAACAGGGTGAGGGATCATCCGTTTCTCCAAAACCTTTCCAATACATTGATCACTTTTTAAATTAATTTTATATTTATGGAATATAAATTTGTATCTCAATGTGTTTCTCTAAATTCCTTGTTTTTCTGATTACTAATGTTACTAAGTTGATGTGCATTGGGTCAGACAGCTCCAACTGAGGAGGTCAATGGAGACTGAGACCAGCAATCTTGGTCATTAGCATAGCAAGAAAAAATTGCAAACTTCCACTTCAGGCTTAAGTGCAAAGCAACATTTATTAAAGCAAAGATACACTCTCAGAGGTAGAGTGGGTTGTTTCTGTGAGGTAAAAGCATCTCTTCTGTGTAAGCTTAACGGAGTTGTTCTTTGAGGGGATAGGTGCAATCATGATTGAGTGACAAGGAATCACTATTGGATTGATTGTCTCCAGTTCTGTAACAAGTCCATTATTACACACGCCCTTACCCTTGGTTTTCTAAGAAAAGCCTACCCCAGGGAGCACAAAACCACATGCACATTTTATTATAACATTAGTTTAATGAGTTTGGGTTTAATAGTGTTCATATGCCTGCCTAACCTGGGCATGCACAGCCAGGGAAGTTCTCGCTTGTCACTGTGCTCCCTTTCTTCAGGATAAGTTGTCAACCACCTGACTGTAGATTGAATATGACTTGATTATTTCCCTCTTTTGTTGCTATTGTTTGTTTGTTTTCTTGTTGTTTGTTTCTTTCTTTCTTTTTCCTGCCTCTGTCACCTCCCTGCTGCTAATTTCTGCTTATCTAACAATAAGATTGGTTTCTTTTAATATGTTTGGTTTTAGTCTCTATTTAGTTCATATAATTTGATATTTGTTTATGGGTTGACTTGTTTCTGGTCATTTGTTGCAGTTCTTTATACATTGTGGTTATTAATTCTCTCCATCTCAGATGAGATAGCTATTTTAAAATTCAGCTACTTTTAACAAAGATTAAAATGGAATCTTCCTTAAGCATGTGTCAAATCTCTAGCTAGTGCTTTTCTTAATATCATTCTGCAGAGATCTGTGCAATGCAGAAGTGTTAGGCTTGCTTTTCAGGGGCTTTCATCAAAATTTCACTGACTTCTGGATGCACAGGAATGGACTGTCCTTTGTGTGTTGACTCTTTGCTCTGAATCTTCTCTTTAGCCAGCTCTGGGGCAGTGGTAGGAGGGATCTGAATTTAAGAGTTGTGACAAGAAATAGCTTAGAGGTTAACTGAAAAGAAGTCTTCCCTACTGAGCAGAAGAAATTGATTCTATGTCAGTTGCTTCATGACATTATAAGGTATGTCCCCTACCAAAAAGCCAGCCGTAATAGACTGGGATTTTACTGCTTTTTCATGTCCACTATAATGGACTACACAAACTTTTTATGCAATGTTATTTTCTAAATATTTTAAATTCTTTTGTGAGTACTTAGGTTTTACAGAAGTAGATAAAATAGTACATTTAATAGAGAATTCTTTGTGAACTATTTGTCATGTTGGTATAGTCTTTAAACTCACATAACAAAAATGAGTTAAGAATATTTAAATCATTTTAATTTTGAAACTTGAGTCCTCTATATAATTGTGCAAGAGAAAAGGTAAAGACCCCTGTGTGGTTCCCTTTTACTACTAGCAAAGAATGCTTTTCTTGCTAACATTTCTATGTTAAAGAAAAAAGTAATTCAATGACACTTCTTAAAGATCATAAGGCAAACTTTATTTAGGCCTGTCATGGTAAATAGGGACCACTGCAGAGGGATATTAAAGTGGGACAAAGTTAGACTCAGTTCCAAAAATAGCATTAGCAAGTGTGAATTTACAACCAAGGAGCAGTGTGGGAAGCATTGAGTGGAAACTTATTAAGAGGAAACATCAGGAGTAAGAGGAAGGCTGTCTACACTGACTTAACAATTCTTGCTGAAGCCAGGCCTGGAGTATGATGGAGAATGAACTTGATCAGATATAAAAGCTGGTCAAGTATTGAGAGTTGATGGTTCTAGTTCAACTGACTTGGAAGGGATCTTGTTAAAACCATATTTCATAAGGAAATAAGTGCACAGATAGGCCAAGGAGAAAGTTTGGGAGTGTTCCTAAGGTTTGGCCAAATGAAGAACCTTTGTCACTGATAACCGAGTGTATGGAGGTTTGTCCCACACAAAGCAGTTCTCTGGGATATGGGATGGGTGTCCTGTGTGCTGTGCTTAGTCGCTCAGTCATATTTGACTCTGGCTCCTCTGTCCATCGGGTTTCTCCAGGCAAGAATACTGGAGTGGATTGCCATGCCCTCCTCCAGGAGATCTTCCCAAACTAGGGATCAAACCCAGGTCTCCTGCACTGCAGGTGATTCTTTACCACCTGAGCCACCAGGAAAGCCCAAGAATACAGGAATGGGTTGTCTATCTCTTCTTTAGGGGAACTTCCCTACCCAGGAATCAAACTGGGATCTCCTGCATCAAAGACAGATTCTTTACCAGCTGAGCTACCAGAGAAGCCCAAGTGTCCTGTACTTCAATACGATTTTGACACATAGTGCTTGCTTCGGCAGCACATATACTAAAAATCGATTTTGACACATCTTCATGAAGTTGGCATTATATCCATGAGTTAAGGGCTCAGTCCCACAAGACTGCCCTCAATTTAATCCACTTAACATTTGATCTATTTCACTTCTATTTGACAAAGACTTTTTTCCTTTGGCCAAACAATATAATATTATAAATTTAAGGGCAATTTCACAAACACCACTCTTATACATTTTTAAATAATAAGAAATATTACTTCTTAGCAATTGGAAGTTTCAGGTTGTCACCTGTATTTCTGACCTATTGACTATAAATCAGAGTTCTCACAATCCCCTTCCTGGGTTCAATAATTTGTCACAATAGTTCACAGAATTCAGGAAAGCATTCACTTATCTTTACTGGTTAATAAAGAGCCTCTTGATGAAAGTGAAAGAGAGCGAACAAGCGGACTTAAAACTCAACATTCAGAAAACTAAGATCATGGCATCCAGGCCCATCACCTCATAGCAAATAGATGGGGAAACAATGGAAACAGTGACAGACTTTATTTTCTTGGGCTTCAAAATTGCTGTGGGTAGAGACTGCAGCCATGAAATGAAAAGATGCTTGCTCCTAGGAAGAAAATCTATGGCAAACCTAGAGAGCATAATAAAAAGCAGAGACATGACTTTGCCAACAAAAGTCCATCTAGTCAAAGCTATGTTTTTTTTCAGTAGTCATGTATGGATATAAGAGTGGGGCAATTAAAAAAGCTGAGCGCCGAAAAATTGATTCTTTTGGTACCTCTCTGGTGTTAGAGAGGATGCTTGAGAGTTCCTTGGACAGCAAGGAGATCAAACCAGTCAATCCTAAAGGAAACTGATCTTGAATATTCATTGAAAGGACTAATGCTAAAGCTGAAGCTCCAATACTTTGGCCATATGATGAGAAGAGCTAACTCAATAGAAAAGTCCCTAAAGATGGGAAACATTGAAGTCAGGAGGAGAAGGGGATGACAGAGAATGAGACGGTTGGATTGCATTGCCGATTTGATGGACATGAGTTTGAGAAATCACTGGGAATTGATGATGAACAGGGAAGCCTGCCATGCTGTAGTCCATGGGGTCACAGAGTGAGACACCATTGAGCGATTTAACTGAATGCTGTAAATGTTATGATAAAGGATACTTATGAAGAGCTCCATGAAGAGATGCATAGGACAGGGTTTGCAAGGGTTTTGAATGAAACAGCTTCTGTTCCTGTGGAGTTGGGGTGCACAACCCTCCCGGTATGTAGGTATATTCACCAACCTGAAACTCCCCAAATCTGATACTATTGGGGTTTTTTGGAGGCTTCATCACCTAGGTATGATCAATTATTAACTCCATTTTCAGCCCCTCTCCTCTCTCTGCAGAATGGGGGAAGTAGATGAAAGTCTCAAGTTCCTATTAGTGGCTGGCCTTTCTGGTGACCAGCCCCCAAGAGCTATCCTATATGACAAACTATATTCCTATCACCCAGGAATTACAAATGTTTCAAGATCTCTGTGTCAAGACTGAGGTGAAGGACTAAATGTTAGAAAGGAAGATTCTCCTAACCATTTCATTTTTCAAGTGTTTTAGGAGTTCTTTGTCAGGAACCATAAATATATATATCATAATATGTATAAGCAGTTTTGTGACTTTGTTCTAGTATTTATAATATTATATTATTTGGAAAATAAAATTCTTTGTAAAATAGAAGAAAAAGTCAAATATTAAATTTATAGAATACAATTTCTTAATTTTGTCTATTCTCTGACATGCATATAACAATTGGAAAACTGCATTATAAAGTGTTCTTTGAGAACAAACTCAAGTTATTTATCTGCCCGGGAGAAGAAAATCTAATGTAGAATGCTTCTGGAGATACTGTTTTACTTCTCATGTGAGAAGCTATTTGCAAAGCCTGTTTCATCCTCAGTGTTGTGCTGGCCTTTAACCTTTCTAGGAGCCTCCTCATCATCATTGTCTTCTCTGTCCCAGAGTCCCTGCAAAAGTCACGCTCAAACTGAATTACAATTTTTGAATTGGTCAACCAAAACATGACAGTGTGGTTTCTCTGGCTTTAAACAAAAGAGATAAGATATTCTGCTGTGTGATTTGTGCTTTAGAATCCAAACCAAACATTCCAGGGAGTTAAAAATCTATAATGAAAATGTTGAAAAGATTCGCCCTCCAAGTGCTGCTTAGCAACCTTAAAGTACTTTGTTATTTCACTATCCACAATGTTGTAGTATAGTTTATAGGGTTTTTATTTCAGAGCTTTCAAGATGAGATTTCTACCATGCTTTGGTACATAAAAGACAAAATAAAAAGAGCATACCCTATTTCTTCTTTATTGTAGAACAACTCTATGTGCAGGCTTTCCAATAAACCAGGAGGTGGACAAGGATGTCAAAATCATTACTAGAAATATTCTTGCAATGAGTTTATACTAAAAACTACATACATCCAAATTTGGTTTCAACTTCATTATATGAAGCTAAAAATATTTTCAACTCATTATCATAACAATTATTCATTTACTCCGGAACCTCAAAATAGAATACTGAATCTTAAAACAGCATGTGTTCTATTATTTTGTTATGTTTTTCACTTCCTGCATTGCTGACCAGGTTTCTCAGTGACTTTCAGTTAACGTTATTTCTCTATGCTTAAATCTGTTCATATGCAATGATATATCCCTCTATTGTCTCTCTTCAAAATCATCTTAACATTCTGAAAAGATAAGCAAATATGATATCACACTGGGAATCGATCATCTGTGCAATTAATAATTTAAACAATGAGTCTAAACATTCTAGGTACTTTGCAGCTGATCTTCGGGACTTTTCGTTGGGAAAAATGAGAAAATTAATATTCTTAATGTAAAGAGATATTGCTCAATATAGATTGGCATATATAGATAGATATGTCTTCCTGCTTTATATTTATAATGTTGGATGCAAAACAAGCAAATAAACAGCAACAGGGTTGCAGAAGCCTTAACATAATAATTATTTAAAAGTTTACCTAACTTTTACAACTGTTTCAAATATTTAACTTGCTACTGAACAGGAAAACATATGAATTTTTTTTAGAACCATGGCTGATTCATGTCAATGTATGGCAAAAACCACTACAATATTGTAAAGTAATTAGCCTCTAACTAATAAAAATAAATGGAAAAAATATATATATATATATGTTTATATTTATTAACTGACCCTAGCTATAGGTTATAGTTGTAAATAAAAGTATGACTTATTTGCTTAAGGAGAATTTTGTCATTATCTTTCTTACAAACAGATGTAACTTCAGTAAATGAAATCTACAACTTGAATTGCAATGTCTAAAAATGAACTAATACTTATAAAACATTGAATGTGGAATTCCTTTACTTTCTTTCATTAAAAAAATACATTTATATACTCATTCATTATTTTTTTTAATAACTCACTTTCATCACATTTGGGACATTTTTACATAAAAGTCATTTTTTTCCTCCTTGTAATTCATTAGTTTTAATGATTCATTTAAATTTTTAACAAATTCAACTGGCAAAATCACACTGGGGCATAAATACACGTAAATCTTGGTAATCTTAATTTTATGTCTCAAGGCTGTATAACTACATAGAAAAACTGTAGAACTGTACTGGCTAAAAGCATGCAGATTCCTGTAGGCATTGTCTGAATGGGTGGGATATTAAGATATATGATAATTTGAGGGAATAGTTGGATGGAAGTTAGTAAGAATTCTTTGAGTATAATGTTCCAATTAAAAGAATGTATTAATAGTCTTATGAATTATAATTTTCTCCCAACCTTTAGTTTTTAATGGAATTAGCATTCCCCCTTCAAGTAATTTAAGTTTAATGATTGAATTTAGCAAATATTTCCACCATTCATCAGTCCCAGGAAGGTCATTCAAAAATGCTGCACTTTGCTCATAAATTAGAAGTTTCCATTTTCCTCTCAGCAATTGACTTTGACTGGATAACATGGTCCTCTAGTGAGCCACTGAAAGAATGCATGTTTGATCTAGTGGGACATTCGAAGACTGGGAGAGTAGCTCCCTAATCCTAAAAAGCCCAGAGTAACCAAGGTGCTACATTTCAGACGGTTGCCCTGGATCCCACACGAGCCTTTGCACTGTCGTGCTCCCCTGAGCTGTCCAACAATAGAGGAGTTCTCCAGGGTTGTAGGGTAAGAGGTGGTGTTGCAGGACATACTGTCACATAGGGTTAAGAATAATAAAGTGTTACATGACTCAAGTGATTGATGCAGGAAGATGTAAAGTGTTCCTTTGAAAATTAAAGTGTTGACAAATCAACTTTCCATAGTCTTTAACAGCCAAAGGATGAAATAGTGTCATTTTATCAATAATAACCTACATTTTATAGGTTGTTGCCCTAATTTGCTAATAACCTACATTTTATAGGTTGTTGCCCTAATTTGCTAATCTACATTATCAAGGTAACACTCTCAAAGTATTTCCAAGGATGCCAAGGAATTCCTCATGAAGGATTCTGGTCTGTCATCAGTGAAATTAGGTCAGCCTCAAGTGTGATATAGTCTGGGTGCAGCATCTTCCATGGCTGAACCACAATCTCCCACCAGATAACAGCACCCCATTACCCACTTCTGACACTTCCGAAAGCTGCCAACACAGTTCTGAAAGCTCCCAACACAGTTGGCTTTGGGGGAAAGTCAGGGGAGATTTTTCATTCCTATTAATATATTCTCTTAGTTAAACATCAACTTAACTGGGTACATGTTCCAGGATCTTGCAAAGAGGGTTTAGGGAAATAGGTCTTATCTTTCAATTTTTACTTATAGTCTTCTATCTCATTAGGATGAAAACATGAATCAACTCAAAGGCTGAACATGGAGACAATCCAAATGGCATACAGCATGTCATGCTGATAGTTGGCTTTTTATAAATGGATTGGGCTAAAAAACAAAATGAGCATCACAGAGGCAAAAGCTGGCACATTCAAGCCATCATACTAAGGGTATAACGGTCATATGGATAATAGTGTTAGCGTGAAGATAAATTCTTCAGGCTCATTTATCTTGATGCTGTTAAACACTCACTTTACCTCTTGTGAATTTTGTATAAGATTATTTCAAAATAAAGTGCTAAAAAAGTAAAATCTATGTCATCACATACTTAGTCCTGACTATATACTTATAAAACAAGTTTTAAATTATATTTGATTTTATATTGACCTACCAAAAAAAATAAATAAAGGTGGGGATTTTAGTATAAGTGTTCTAATTAAATACATTTTAAATAGGTTCATTCTGTGTATGTCAAAGTATCTGGTTACAAACCCCGAGAGGCATTTGGGGTAGACTCGAAATTGTGCAAAACTGGCCAAAGACCAACACAAAAGCGTTCTTAACCAGTGCTCCTTTGTCATGCAGTTGTTCTGCTCATATAACTATTCCATTTAAAACCGTCCTCTCCTTTCAAATTGTGAACTTTGCATAAACCTACCTTGCTGGGCATTTAAAAGCCTTACTATCCATTTACCTATGTCCTTAATAGGATCACCCCTTATGTTTCCATTCATTGGTTGTAAATACACATGGGTCTGTGAAGGGAAAAGCCTCTGCTAATTGCCACTTGTCTTTGTAAAGTTGATTGGTGACTGTGTTACTCCCTACTTGAAAAGTCCTGAGAATAGTCTGTAGGTCATTTAGGCAGGCAAATTTCTAGATTATTGGATCTGCTTCCAATTGTTAAAACCCCTAACTTCTCCTTTCTCACTTGATTAATTTCAACTTCTGAGCAAGAACCTACTTTCCATAAAAATTATAGCTCTAACTTACTGAATAAACTCATAATTTTTACACCAACAAGAAAATCATATTATAATAATTGTTCTTTATTTTAGCTAATTTAATAAAAGGCTAAAAGATAATTGCTACATTTGAAGTCATGAGACCAGAGTTTCAACTGTGATACTAGTAAATTGTGTGATTCTAGAAAGTCACTTAAACTCTTTAAAACTTAGGATATTCATCTGTAATAAATAGGTTGGATAAGTATTTTTCAAATGGCTTCAGCAGGTAAAGAATCTGCCTGCAACACAGGAGACCTAAGAGATGCAGGTTGGATCCCTGGTTCAGGAAGATTCCCGGGAGAAAGAAATGGCAACCCATTCCAATATTCTTTCCTGAAAAATCAAATGAATAGAGGAGCCTGGCAAGCTACAGTCTAAAAGGTTGCAGAGTCAGACGTGAATATGTGACTAAGTATGCATGCACAGTATTTTTCAAGTCAATTTTTATTTCAGAGTGGTAGAACTCTTAAATTATATAATACAGTACCTAGGAGTGAGGTGAAAAAATAAATGGAGAAAACGGAAGTACAATTTGCTTTCTTTGGTCCATAGACAATGGGCTGGATCATATGTTGAATGCAGTCTTGTGTATATAAACTTGAATTCTATGCCAGTACTGACCCATTGTTAGTATACCATTCTTGATGCATACATGGATATTTATTGCTAGTTTATCCACATTCTTTCTAGACAAAAGAAAGCCTTTTGGAAAAGAGCTTTTGAAGACACCAGTAATGAAGCTTGTAACTACACAGCAGAGTAAAGTTTGCATTGGTTTCAAATTCACAACCTTCTCCTGAACAATGTGCCTTAGATAAATGGGTTAATGAGGGCAAAACTACTATTTGTATCATATTTCAAAGGCATTATTTAAATACCATTTATCACTTATCATTTTGTTTTCAAGTTAAATGCAGTACAAATTGGACACATTTATTAAAATTTAACTTAAACATACCAATATTTTCCAAAGATACCATGGCACAGGCATACCAGTGATTTTGAGATAAACCTTAAACCAAAACTTGGAGTCACATAGTCAGTTCAATAGACAATTACAGTGTTTCTGTTCTCCATCATGTACATTTATGTTGCATATGATTATATATAATTATACATATACAATTGCATGTATGAATATATACTATTTTATATAGATAAGCATTTCTATTCTCTCTCGACTGAGTCATTGCAACCTGGGTATATTTATGCATATTACTTTAGCTCACAGGAGTACACTTAATTTCATGAATGCTTATTTATAATCTCTAGAACTCACTAATCTTTTTTCATCTTTTCTATGTGTATAAGTATACAATGAAGCAATGTAAGCTGTAATTTTGCTCCCAAAAGAACATATTTAGTCCACAGGTTATTGAAATTCTAAGTGATTGTTTCTCTGTGTATGCATTCTTTCTTGGTCAAATAGACATCCTTGGAAACACATCCTGAGGAAATAGTTGCATCACAGTATCCATGGGGCACTTCATTGATTAGGGCCTTTGCTAATTGGCAGTGGTGGGGATTTTGATTTTTTAATGAATCACTTTGAGTCCTGTCCCACAGTGTATACCTATAAACATCGTCAGTCAAAATAATGGAGCATAGCCCTACTCACAAAAGACTGGAAATGCACAAATGGAGAGATCAACATAAATCTATCTATGCTGTTAGAAAAGAGAATTCAAGGTATATAGATTTTCAGCACTGCACAGGGTTTTAGAGATTAACCAGTACCTCATTTTACAGAGGAGAAAATTCAAATTCAAAGACACTGAGATGCTCTAGGTCAGATAGCTAGTGACAACAGCAAGATGGAAGCCCTGGTGTTCTGATTCTTAGCCTATTGCATTTTTCACTTCATCTGCTGTGCATTCTGACAGGGGGTCAAAAGTTTAAGTCTTGCTGTGTGAAATAGCACCTTACTTTATGAGCATTTCTTTTCATTTCATTGTATTGCTTATAAACATCTTTAAAAACACAGAGCTTTGATATTGCTTACAAAGTGAATTTCATGGAATAGTTGAAGCAGTTTTTTCTAATTATGTACGCTGCTAGTTGTCAATTAATTAACATATAATTGCCTATACAGCTAGTCAAATGTATTTCGGTGAAGCTGACACTATAGCTTAGCCCAGGACACACCTCTTTCCCCCTCCTGCTGCATTCTGCTCTTTGTTGAAACTGAGTCGCAGTGAAATCAAGAATAATGGGGTGTTTCCACTCTTGTCACATCGTCTTCTCTCCTGAACTTACCCCCCTAGCATTAAGCTTTCTCCCCACTTCCTAGCCTCATATTCAAGAGCAAGCATTGGAAGAGACTCACAGACAGTGAGCTTCCCAAAGCTCTTTCTATTGACTCTGCTGAAAACTTTGACATACACATAGATTGAGTTAGGTATCCTTTCCTGACCTCTTCCCTCTGAGGAAGCACTGTTCTCAGAAAGTACTTTGACCTGTTAGGTCCTTTGTTCACCACCTGGGGAATGAGCAAAAAGACCCCATGCTTGAAGTCTGTGATAGTTTTCACTTTAGTTAGCACAAAATCATTTTTTGATTGAAAATTTGAACCAAATTATTTGATAATGGTTTTCCTTAGGAAATAATCACTCTTGTTTAGCTATTAAAAAAATCTATATGTAAGCAACAAAGTTGTTTTAACTTTGTGAATCCAAGACACTGCATAAAAAGGTGTTTCATGGCACTTTTAACTTACAAAAATAGAGCTAATAGGTAGTTGTTAAATCTATGGGGAAAATTCAGAAACATGAACTTTAAAATTTTTGTTTCCTTTCAGTTAGTCTCTGTTTCTGTTTTTCGTTTGTTTGTTGTTGTTTTTCTGAACCTTTTGATATCCATTCCAGTTTATTAGGTGGTAAATGCCCAGAAAGCTATCTGGAAGATTTAATACCAAGATGACTATGCATGCATGCTAAGTCACTTCAGTCATGTCTGACTCTTTGTGACTCCATGGACTGTAGTCCACCAGGCCCCTCTGTCCATGTGATTCTCCAGGCAAGAATACTGGAGTGGGTTGCCGTGACTTCCTTCAGGGGATCTTCCAGACCTGGGCATCAAACCCACATCACTTGCATCTCCTGCATTGGCTGGCAGATTCTTTACTACTAGTGCTACCTTGGAAGCCCAAGATAACTGTATTTTGAAGATATGGTGCTGCTTTTCCTTATACTTCTTTCAGATTATTGCCTTCATCTGTCACTGCATACCCTTCTCCCCGCCTCTGCTCTTCTTTCACCTTATTTCCTATCTTCTCTCTCCTCTACCACTTCCTTTACTTGCTTAGTTCTAGCAACTTTTTTCCCTAAAACTTGCAAACTTTGGATTAATGTAAGTGAAGGTGACAAAAACTATGCTGATTGGGAAAAAATTGTACAGCCCTATCCATGAATGCCTCTTAAGCAAATTTATTTCGTAAGATGGATTTAGCAACAAAGATTCAAAAGAAAAACTATTTCAATAAGTCTCAAAATGAAAAATGGATTTTTAAAATAAAATATTTTAAGTGATATATCAGTTGCTGATAATATCGCAAATGGTGTTCCTATGGACACAAAACATGGTCTCCATGGGCTCTTCTAAGATGGTCAGGTAATAAAGTTTTCTTTTAGCAGAATGTACTGAAAACCTAACAATGTATCTACAAATCCATAATATGCAAACTTAAAGTAAAACTAGACCACAAATATCCATCTGATCTCAGATTTGTTTTCAGAAATAAGTAAATATGCTGCAGTCAGTACAGTGTAAAATATCTTTACTGATAAAAGAGACTTGCATGCATAAGTACACAGAGTTGAAAGAGAAGTCTCAGGGGCTTATCCTTACGAAGTTAGAAGAATTCTATTTTCTATTCATTCATTGCTTGACTTATTATAACTGTTCTATAGAGCAGCACCCAGCAGGGGAACTATAGTTAAAGTCAGCTTATTTTTTTCCATAATAAATCATCTCACTGAATGATTTATAACTTGGGTGTGTTTATTTGCTTTTCCTAAAGCTTGCCATAGGTACTTAAACTTTGAATCATTATTTCTGTAAATTTAATTTAAATGTAGAGTCTTTTTTTTTTTTTAATTGACAACAGAACCACAGAATATATCACAGGAGATATCACAAAGTCTGTGTCTAAAATAAGGTATCTGCCAACAGGAAGCAACTGATAACTATCATGTGAGCATCCTTTTAAAAATCCCCACTGGACCAAATGAGTATGTGGAATGTTTGAGTTAATTTGGTATTCTTTTAAAAGACAGGTTTCTTATTTAAACAAATGGAAGATGTTTCTGAATAAAATTTATAGCAATGAAATCCTAATTGCAATTTGTCATCAAGAACTACAAAAAAAGCAAATTTAATATTAATTATATCTCACAAAAAAACTGAATGAATTGTGACTTTCTCAAAAATCCAAAACAAAAAACTATGAGTTGAATATCATTTTATTTTGAAAAAATGTTTTATTTTCCCTTTGAAAAATGATGTATTATATTTAGGGTCATGAAGAATCAAGATCATATTTGGTACAAATCTTATTTTAAGTAATGAATATTTTTGAAGAAGGTTCAATATTCCTGCAGATATTCATATACCATAAATATATAACTACAGAAGTTAGTTTTTATATAAATAAATATGTACAGTTAAAAACTTAAATTAGTATTTTTTAACTTTGGAAAGTATATGCAGTATACTTTTATGTATAAATAATGTGCTTTTGTACAATGTTTTGGAAGATATGCATTCCCCCTTTCCAATCATCATCCTCATCAATCTCTGTTGTCATCTCCACTTGTGTTCCATTCTTGTATTTCTCTTCTCAGGGTTATATTATGTACTCTTCTATTTTTTTTTTTTTTTTTTTTAGTATAGTTAATTTAAAATATTGTGCTAGTATCTGTTGTACAGAAGTATGATTCAGTTTATTAAACATTATTGTAACACATTGAGTATAGATTCTTGTGCTATACAGTAGGTCTTTGTTATCTATTTTATATATAGTAATGTCTCTATATTAAACTCCCAACTTATCTATGTGTTCTTCTGTTCTTAAAATAGCACATCTTATTGAACTAACTCATACTGACTCCTGATTTCACTTAATATCTGTGTTGATGACTTGACTTTATGACTCTCCCTTGAACTCCATACCAGTGTACCATGTGGCCTAGTGAACGTACTTACCTTAAGGTTTCATAGCACCTGAAACTCAACTGGACTACAGCTGAACCCTCTATCTTTGTCATCCCAAGTCTTTTCTTTCTTCCCGCAGCCCGCCCCCTTGCCCCACCTTCCTGCAGCAGTCTCAATGAAAACGACAATCCTGTATCTCAGCCCATTCACTTGGATACATTTATTTTTGAGCACACCATAATTGGAACTTCTATAAAAACATTTTTAGGAAAAAAAAGAAAAATTACTCTGATCCTCTAGCACCTTGAATAAACCTTAGCATACTTCAAACTTCAATGAGGTGTCTTATAATTGAATCTTTAGTTGATTATGTTCCTTAAGTCTGAGAAAAATATTCAAGGTGCCTCTAAGTTACTCAGCTTGTAGAATACATTCAAAAAATGCTTTTTGGATGAAAATTTTTAATACAAAACATTCTATTAGGTAATTGTATGTTTAAAAATTAATCTTAGTTCCAACCATTTTACTAGACTTAATATTTATCTATATGTTTTATTAGAATCATTTTTATAGTTTGCTACATACCCATTATATTTATATTTTATTGAGCAATAAAAATATGATATGTAGGTTATGACTTAATTCATATTTATGAAATATTATGTTGTTTCCCACCAAAAATGATGATGTCTTATTTCCACTTTCCCATTAGCTTATTCAAACTCTGCAGATGATCTAAGTTGGGTTCCTTCCCTGATTACTTCAACCAAAAATATGTTTCTCTTTCCTATGAAATTCATTTTGCAAATATTTGTGTGTTAGTCAGTTTAAATGTCTATTTCAGGTGTAAATGACTTATTTTCATAAATAGGTTACATGCTCACTGGAAACAAGATTCACGAAGTCTTAACTTTTCTATGTACTTGGTAAACTTTTCTTTTGTATACTTAACAATAAATAGATACAAAAGAACGAGTAATTAATTAATTGTTAAAATGTTAAAATTATGTGGTTACTATTAATATTTTTGTAAAAATGTATTTTTAGTTTTAGTTTTGGATGTGGCTATCTGGTTCCAAGTTACTTAAAAGTAAGCTCAATTTAGTTAAATTAAATATTTGTATTTGGATAAAAATCAATTAAACATCTATTTTCTCATGTTGGTTCTTAAAATTTCAGTAAGTTTAAAGATAAAATATAAATTTAAATTTTATTGTTTTTGGAATGATAATAATGAAACATCATATGGCATTCCCAAGCCAATTATAGATTAGTCTACTATTTATGGAATTTTTTGTTAATGAAAGTCATATATATATATATATATGCTTTATTGTTCTGTCTTTTTAACTTCATTTAGTTTAATTACTCTGAGATTTGTCCTTCTCATTTGCATGCAAGTTTCAAACTGTTTTATAACTGAACAGTGTTCCATATGTATCACTCTACTAGAATTGTTTACCCACTCATATCTGGATGGACAATTTTGCTATTTTCAGTTTGACTCTCAAAAATAAAGCATAAAGATACATGTCTTTAGCACTTTACATTTCTTTGAGTGTCTGAGGGTGCCAACTGCTTGACATTCTCACATTTGGTAAATTATTTTATTATAAATAATATAATAGGTGTGTATTAGGATTTCATTATGGTTCAAAGTATAATCATTAGTCTCTAAAGCTGTTGAACATCTCTTCATATTCTAATTCGCCTTCAGTATGGATTTTTGATGAATTTTCATTTTTAAAACTGCTCATTTTTAGAAATGGTTTCCTGTTATTGAATTTTAAGAGTTGTTTTACATATTCTATCAAAAGTTCTTTATTAGATATGTGATTTGCAAATCATGTATCTCAGTGTATGGACTGTATTATCATTATCTCACCAATATCTTTTGAAGATCTCACCTTTGATGAAGTTTATCAATGTGTCTTTTTTCCCCAGTTTATTTTTATTATTAGTTGGAGGCTAATTACTTTACAATATTGGAGTGGTTTTTGTCATACATCAACATGAATCAGCCATGGATTTACATATGTTCCCCATCCTGATCCCCCCTCCCACCTCCCTCTCCACCCAATCCCTCTGGGTCTTCCCAGTGCATCTTTAAAAGTGGTGCTGGGAAAACTGGTCAACCACTTGTAAAAGAATGAAACTAGAACACTTTCTAACACCATACACAAAAATAAACTCAAGATGGATTAAAGATCTAAATGTAAGACCAGAAACTATAAAACTCCTAGAGGAGAACATAGGCAAAATACTCTCCGACATAAATCACTGCAGGATCCTCTATGAACCACCTCCCAAAATATTGGAGATAAAAGCAAAAATAAACAAATGGGACCTAATCAAACTTATCAATGTATCTTTTAATGGATCTTGCTGTTGGAATTGTTTCTACAAAATCTTTGCCTAATGTAAGTTACAATATTTTCTTCTATGAAGATTGTTCAGCCATGACAAGAAGGATATCATGCTATTTGTAACAACATGGATGGACCTTGGGGATAGTATGTTAAATTATATGTCAGAGAAAAATGCCATATTATATCAGTTAATGTGGAGTCTTCAAACAAACACACAAGCAATCACAAAAAATAAATTAGAAGATATAGAGGACAGATTGGGAACTGCCAGAGGTGTGGGGTGAAGGGTGGTCAAATGGAAGAAGATGGACAAAAGGAAAAGCTTCTAGTTATAAGACAAATAAATCATGGATGGTGTAATGTATAGCTTGGTGACTGCAGTTAATAATACTACATCTAATAGCATTATTATTACTAATAATACTGTACCACATATTTGAAAGCTGCTATGAAAGCAGATCTTAAAAGTTCTCATCACAAGAAAACATTTTTGTAACTGTGAACGATTATAGATTTTTAACTAGATTTATTGTGGTAATTATTCAAAATGCATAGAAATACTGATTAATGCTGTACACCTAAAACTAATAAAATGTTATGTTAATTATATTTCAATAAAAATTAAAAAAAAAACTTTCTCTTACATTTAATTATCAAAGTTTCATAGATTTAGTTTTTACATTTATTTCTACAATCCATTTTAGGTTCAGTTTTGTATATGATGTAATATAAAAATCAAAAGGTTTTGGGGGGTTTTGTTGTTTTTTATTTATTTACTTTTTTTCCTATATGGATATGTATTTGCTGGACACCAGTTTTTTAAAAGACTGTTTTTTGTGCACTGTAAAATCTTTGCACATTTGTCAAAATTGATTGTCTGATTATGTAAGAAGTCTTTTCTAGACTTTCTATTTAATCCCACTGATGTATTTATCTATTATATATTTCTGCCAATATCCTATAGTCTTGATTATAGTACATTTATTTTATTTGTATGAAATAAGTATTGTTAACCCTCCAGAAGAGAGTGTTTGTTGCTCAGTCATGTCTGACTCTCTGTGACCCCTTATACTAGAGTCCACAAGGTTCCTCTGTCCATGGAATTCCCCAGGCAAGAAACCAGAATGTATAGGCATTCCTATCTCCAGGGGGTCTTGCCAACTCAGAGATCAAACCAGGGTTTCCTGCATTGCAGGAGGATCATTTACTATCTGACCACCCAGGGAAGCCCTCCAACTTTGTTCTTTGCATTTCCATTTATTTGTTAGAATCTTTTTGTCAATTCCTAGAAAATTCCTTCTTGGAATATTGATTGAGAACATTGATGATATAGCTCTATTTTAGGAAAATTGACATACAACATATATCTTCTGACTCATGAACATGGTTCATCTTTACACTTGTGGTTTAGCTTTTTAACTTTTCTTAGTACTAACTTTTAGTTTGCACTGGACAAATCTTTTGTGTCTGGTCATATTTTTGTACAATGTTTTGTATAGTTTTTGCCATTATAAATGGTGTTTTTATAATTTCATTTTCAGATTGCTTCTTTACATTCATCTTCTAACCTCCAACCTTTTAAAATTCACTTAGTTCCTGTTGCTATTTCTTAGATGCATGCAGTTTTTCTATATACATACATAGAAGATCACATCTGCAAAGAAAAATTGATTTTCACAATCTATTATTTTAATCTACATGACTTTTGTCTGACATTCATCTTGTCTATTGTATTGTATACCACGTACAAATTTGCCTTGTACAATGTTGGATGTCAGTGGAATGGACATCCTTCATTGTTTTTCAAAGTTCAAGAAGTATATGCTGTCTTACCAGGTAAGACTGGTATTAAGTGAAAGGTTTTTATCAGGTCAAGGCAATTCTCTTAAATTCTTAAGTGAAACTAATTATCAGAGATAGGTTTGCTCTTTTCTAAAATGTTTTATCCTTATATATAGGGGTGGTCATAAAGTTATATATATATATTTTTGTTGTGTAGCTAAACACCTAAAATGAATTGATAAGTATTCATCTTTACCTTAATGAAAATTTGTGTATAATTTGCAATAATCCCTCTGTGAATATTCGGTTGAATTTTTAATAATGTCATCTGGCCATAGAATTTTCTTTCTGAAAAAGTTTTAAAGTACAAATTACTTTATCAGATGTGTGGCTATTCAGATTATCTCTATCTTTTTAAGTAAACTTTGTTGTCTTTGTACCTTTCAAGGTATTTCTCAATATATTTTATCAAACGTCTTATCAATTTTTTCAAATATAATTTTACTATTTTTTAATGTATTATTTTATTAGATCTTAAGTTCTGTGAAGACCTACAAGATCTTCTATAGCTAACATCAACAAAAGATATATTTTTACCTTAGGAGACTGGAATACAAGGGTAAGAAGTCAAGAGATACCTGGAGTAACAGGCAAATATGTCCTTGGAGTACAAAATGAAGCAGGGCAAAGACTAACACAGTTTTGTGAAGAGAACACACTGATCATAGCAAACACCATCTTCCAACAACACAAGAGACAGCTCTGCGCATGGATATCACCAGATCGTCAGCACTGAAATCAGAGTGATTATATTCTTTGCAGCTAAAGATGAAGAAGCTCCATACAGTCAACAAAAACAAGACCAGGAGCTGACTGTAGCTTAGATCATGAATACCATATTGCCAAATTCAGACTTAAATTTAAGAAAGTAGGGAAAACCACTAGACCATTCAGGTATGACCAAAATCACATCCCTTATTACTATACAGTGGAAGTAACAAATAGACTTAAGGGATTACATCTGACAGAGTGCCTGAAGAAATATGGACAGAGGTTTGTAACATTGTACAAGAAGAATTATCAAAACCATCTCCAAGAAAAAGAAGTACAAAAGGGCAAAAAGTTTGTTTGAGGGGGCTTTACAAATAGCAGAGAAAAGAAGAGAAGGAAAAGGCACAGGAGAAAAGGAAAGATATGCACATCTGAATACAGAGTTCCAAAGGATAGCAGGAAAGATAAGAAACCCTTCCTAGATTAATAGTGTAAAGAAATAGAGGAAAACAATAGAATGGGAAAGACTAGAGATCTCTTCAAGAAAATTAGAGATACCAAGGTTACATTTCATGCAATGATGGGCACAATAAGGGACAGAAACAGTAGGGACTTAATAGAAGCAGAAGATATTAAGAAGAGGTGACAAAAATACACAGAAGACCTACATACACAAAAAAAGGATCTTAATAACTCAGATAACCACAATGGTGTGATGTATGACCTAGCTCCAGATATGTTGGAGTGCAAAATCAGGTGGGTCTTACAAATCATCACTGTGAACAAAACTAGTGGAGGTGATGGAATTCCAGTTATTTCAAATTCTAAAGATGATGCTGTGAAAGTGCTGCACTGAATATATCAGCAAATTTGGAAAACTCAGCAGTGGCCTCAGGAAAAGGTCAGTTTTCTTTCAAATTGCAAAGAAGGGTAATGCCAAAGAATATTCAAAATATGGCACAATTGCACTCATTTCACATGCTATCAAAATAATGCTCAAATTCTCAAAGCTGGGCTTCAACAGTATATGAATCAACAATGTCCAGATGTTCAAGTTGAATTTAGAAAAGGCAGGGGAATCAAGCCAAAATTAAGTTTGTCCAGAAAAATATCAGTGAC
The DNA here is from genome assembly GCF_019320065.1 of Cervus canadensis. Lineage (NCBI taxonomy): Eukaryota > Metazoa > Chordata > Mammalia > Artiodactyla > Cervidae > Cervus > Cervus canadensis. The sequence goes on from NC_057405.1 coordinate 17,538,506, forward strand.
CTCAGATAGGCAGATGACACCACTCTTACAGCAGAAAGCAAAGAGGAACTGAAGAGCCTCTTGATAAAATTGAAAGTGGGAAGTGAAAAAGTTGGCTTAAAACTCAGCATTCAAAAAAATGATCATGGCATCCATTCCCATCACTTCATGACAAATATACGGGAAAACAATGATAAACTTTATTTTCTTTAGCTTCAAAATCACTGCAAATGGCTGCAAGTGACTGCAGCCATGAAATTAAAAGACGTTTCTTGGAAGAAAATTAAGGTAAACCTAGATAGCATATTAAAAAGTAGTGGCATTACTTTGCTGACAAAGGTCCATATAGTCAAAGCTATGGTTATTCCAATAGTCATGTATGGGTGTGAGAGTGGGGCCATAAAGAAGGCTGAAGGCCAAAGAATTGATGCTTTCAAACTGTGGTGTTGGAGAAGCCTCTTGAGAGTCCCTGGACTGAAAGGAGATCAAACCAGTCAATCCTAAAGGAAATCAATCCTGAATACTCATTGGAAGGACTGATGCTGAAGCTGAAGCTCCAATACTTTGTCCATCTGATACAAAGAGCCAGCTCATTTGAAAATACCATGATACTGGTGAGGACAGAAGACAGGAGGAGATGGGGATGACAGAGGATGAGATGGGGGGATGGCATCACCAACTCAATGGACATGAGTTTGAAAAAGCTCTGAGAGACAGTGAAGGACAGGGATGCCTGGCGTGCTGCAGTCCATGGGATCGCAGTGTCAGACATAACTGATTGACTGATCAACAACAATTTTATTAGCTCTAATTCCTTAGAGAATCCATGATAGTTTCACCTGTCTTAATTCCAAAATCTGTAATACATATTATCTTGCTCTCTGTCACCTCCCCTAGTCTGCTTCTCTAGAAGGGCATGGATTTTATGTATCTTCTCAAAGAACTTCTTGATTTTCTTTGAATTTTCTCAATTATTTTCTGTTTTTACTTCCAAAGATTTCTATCCTGATCCTAATTATCCTTTCATTCTCTTTATTCTGACTTTATTTTCTCTTGTTTTTCTACTTTCCTTAGGTTGAAGCTTCTTACATCATTGTTTTGGCACCTCTCTTATTTCCTCATGTGTTTCATGGTAGTTCAAGTTGTAAAAAAAAATCCACCCTCAGTGCAGGAGACCCTGGTTCAGCTCCTGGGTGAAGAGAAATTCCCCTGGTGAAGGAAATTCCCCTGGTGCAGTATACTTGGGTTTTCCTGGTGGTTCAGCTGGCAAAGAATCTGCCTGCAATACAAGAGACCTGCATTCAATCCCTTTGTTGGGAAGATCACCTGCAGAAGGAAATAGCTAACCACTCCAGTATTCTGACCTGGAGAATTTCAAGGATGATGCAGCCCCTGTGGTCGCAAAGAGTCTGACACGAATGAGTGACATTTACTTTCTCTTATTTCCTCATAGAGGCACGAAATGCTGTATATTTCCCCACAGTGACATGAAGTCGTTCAGTCATGTCTGACTCTTTGCGACCCCTGGACTGTAGTCTACCAGGCTCCTCCATCCAAGGAATTTTCCAAGCAAGAGTACTGGAGTGGGTTGCCATTCCCTTCTCCAGAGGATCTCCCCAATCCAGGGATCGAACCCAGGTCTCCCGCATTACAGGCAGACACTTTACCGTCTGAGCCTTATTTCCCCACAAGCACTGCTTTAATGTGCATGTGCTCTAAGTTGTTTCTGTTGTGTCCAACTATTTGTGACCATGTGGACTGTAGCCTGCGACTCTCCATCGTTCATGGGATTCTCCAGGCAAGAATACTGTAGTGATTGCCATGTCCTTCTCAGGGGACCTTCCGGATGCAGGGACTGAACCCATGTCACTTATGTCTCCTGCATTGGCAGGCAGGTTCTCCACCACTAGTGCCAAGTGGGAAACTGCAGTATCCCACAAATTTTGATACACTACATTTCCATTTTTATTAAATTCAACATATATATTAATTATCTTTTGAATTTATATTTTTTTTTCTCTAGGTTACTTAGAAAACTGTTATTTTGTTTTAAAAATTGTGTGATTTTTATTAGAGATTTCTGAAATTGATTTGATTTTATTTTGATCAAAAAGAGTATTTATATAATTTGACTTCTTTTAAATTTATTGAGACTTGTTTTATGGCCAAATATATTTCATCAAGGTAAGCAAATTCTTGAAAGTCATGCACTTGTAAGGGATATCCCTTACATTAGTATTCTGAATTTGTGTGTGATGTTCTTTTGTTGTTTTTCAGTCACTCAGCTGTGTCTTACTCTTTGTGACTCCTTGGATTGCAGCATGCCAGGCTTTCCTATCCTTCACTATCTCCTGGAGTTGGTTCAAACTCATGCCTGTTGAGTTGGTGATGCCATCCAACCATTTCATCTTCTATGTCCCTTTCTCCTCCTGCCTTCAATCTTTTTCAGCATCAGGGTCTTTTCTAATGAGTCGGCTCTTTGCATCAGGTGGCCAAAGTACTGGAGCTTCAGCTTCAGTATCAGTCCTTCCAATGAATATTCAGGACTGATTTTCTTTAAGATTGACTGGTTTGATCTCTTTTCAACCAAAAGACTGTCAAAAGGCTTCTCCTAAGCCATAGTTCAAAAGAACAATTTCTTCAATTCTCAGCCTCCTTTATGATCCAACTGTCACATCTGTACATGACTATTGGAAAAATTATACACACTATACAGAACTTTGTCATCAAAATAATGTCTCTGCTTTTAAATATGCTCTCTAGATTCATCATAACTTTTCTTCCAAGGAGTAAGTGTCTTCTAATTTCATGACTGAAGTCACCATCTACAGGAATTTTGAAGCCCAAGAAAATAAAGTCTCTCACTGTTTCCATTATTTACCCATCTACTTGCCATGAAGTGATGGAACTGGATGCCATGTTCTTAGGTTTTTGTATGCTGAGTTTTAAGCCAGCTTTTTCACTCTTCTCTTTTACTTTCATCAAGAGGCTCTTTAGTTCCTCTTTGCTCTCTGACATAAGGATGTGGTCTTCCACACATCTGAGGTTACTGATATTTCTCCCAGCAATCTTGATTCCAGCTTGTGTTTCATCCAGCCCAGCATTTTGCATGATGTACTCTGCCATTAGGTTAAATAAGCAGGGTGACAATATATAACCTTGACATACTCCTTTCCCAATGGTGAGCCAGTCTATTGTTTCATGACCACTTCTAACTGTTGCTTCTTGACCTGTACATAGGTTTCACAAGAGGCAGGCAAGGTGGTCTGGTATTCTATCTCTTTCACAATTTTCTGCAGTTTGCTGATATCCACACAGTCAGATTTTAGTGTAGTCAATGAAGCAAAAGTAGATATCTTTCTGGAATTATCTAGCTTTATCTATGATCCAACAGATATTGGCAATTTCATCTTTGGTCTCTCTTTCTTCTAAATCCAGTTTGAACATCTGGAAGTTCTCCCTTCATGTATTATTGCAACCTAGCCTCGAGGATTTCGAGCATTACTTTGTTAAAGTGAAATGAGTAGAATTGTGTGGTAGTTTGAACATTCTTTGGCATTTCCTTTCTTTGGGATTGGAATGAAAACTGAGTTTTTCCAGTACATTACATTATTATTCTGTATTTGTGTGTGATGTTCTATATATATATCAGTTAAGTCAAGTTGGTCAATATTATTTTCAAAGTCATCTGTATCATACTTATTGATCTCATGATTACCTGTTCTACTAATTATTGGGGCTTCCCTGGTGGCTCAGATGGTAAAATATCTGTTTTAGTGTGGGAGACTAATTACTGAGGGAAATGTATTAACAGTAATCTCACAAAATTTTTTGAAAGTGTCTGTTTCTCCTACTTATGTCTCAGGTGATGCTTCATATCACTTGAAATTATATATTTGAGTTCTAAATTTTAGGATTGTTGTTCTTTCTTTAAAAATTGCTCCCTTAATCATTATGAAATAATTTTTTTAGAGTAGGTAACATTTTCACCTCTATTTACCAAGTAATAGTTAAGATCTGTATTAATATTTACACGAGCATTTTAGCTTTTCTTTGTTTAGTGTTAAATGCTGTATTTTTCCCACTCTTTAACTTGCTTTAGTCTTTCTATTTAAACCACATATAAACAACATGCTGTTGATTTTTGCTTTCTTGAGCAATATGATACCATCTACTGTTAATGGACTGTTTATACCAATTGCAATGCCAAAGAATGCTCAAACCACCGCACAAATGCGCTCATCTCACATGTTAGTAAAGTGATGCTTAAAATTCTCCAAGACAGGCTTCAGCAATACATGAACCTTGAGCTTCCAGATGTTCAAGCTGGTTTTAGAAAAGGCAGAGGAACCAGAGATCAAATTGCCAACAACCACTGGATCATTGAAAAAGCAAGAGAGTTCCAGAAGAACATCTATTTCTGCTTTATTGACTATGCCAAAGTCTTGGACTATGTGGATCACAATAAACTGTGGAAAATTCTGAAAGAGATGGGAATATCAGATCACCTGACCTGTCTCTTGAGAAACCTGCATGCAGGTCAGGAAGCAACAGTGAGAACTGGACATGGGACAACAGACTGGTTCCAAATAGGAAAAGGAGTATGTCAAGGCTGTATAGTGTCACCCTGCTTATTTAACTTATATGCAGAATACATCATGAGAAACGGCTGAAGGAAACACAAGCTGGAATCAAGACTGCTGGGAGAAATATCAATAAGCTCAGATATGCAGATGACACCACCCTTATGGCAGAAAGTGAAGAAGAACTAAAGAGCCTCTTGATGAAAGTGAAAGAGGAGAGTGAAAAAGTTGGCTTAAAGCTCAACATTCAGAAAACTAAGATCATGGCACCATCACTTCATGGCAAATTGATGAGGAAACAGTGGAAACAGTGGCTACCTTTATTTTTCTGGGCTCCAAAATCAATGCAGATGGTGATTGCTGCCATGAAATTAAAAGACACTTGCTTCTTGGAAAGAAAGTTATGACTAACCTAGAGAGCATATTAAAATGCAGAGACATTACTTTGTTAACAAGTAATCTCATCAAGGCTATGATTTTTCCAGTGGTCATGTATGGATGTGAGAGTTGGACTATAAAGAAAGCTGAGTGCCAAAGAATTGATGCTTTTGAACTGTGGTATTGGAGAAGACTCTTGAGAGTCCCTTGGACTGCAAGGAGATCCAACCAGTCCATCCCAAAGGAGATCAGTCCTGGGTGTACATTGGAAGGACTGATGTTGAAGCTGAAACTCCAATACTTTGGCCACCTGATGTGAAGAGCTGACTCATTTGAAAAGACCCTGATGCTGGGAACGATTGAGGGCAGGAGGAGAAGGGATTACAGAGGATGAGATGGTTGGATGGCATCACCTACTCAATGGACATGGGTTTGGGTGGATTGAGGGAGTGGGTGTTGGACAGGGAGGCCTGGCGTTCTATGGTTCATGGGGTCACAAAGAGTCAGACACGTCTGAGTGACTGAACTGAAGACCAATTGCATTTAATGTGATTATTGATTAAGTTAGGTTGATTTTATCATTTTGCTGTTTTTAATTTGACCCACCTATGCTTTGGAAAGTGTCAGAGCCCATAGGAAAAAAAAAAAAAGAATAACTTTCATAATTACACCATCCAGTGAAAACTACTTTTGTAGCTTTGGTGCAATCATTTTGTTCCTTGAATATATCATATACAGAAATAATATATTTTACTTTTAGTACATTGCTAGTAGACTTCTATTTTTCACACAGCTTTTAAATATTTCACAATATGCTAAAACACTTTGTATAAAATCATAAAGTCATGCTTTATATTTTAGCTCATACAAAATAGGTATAAAGCAATATATAGTCTTGTATTACTACTTAATTATTTAAATTATGGTCAAATTTTCATTAGCACAAATTATGTTACAAACTAATATTTATCCACATAATTTATATTTGACATAGTGTCTTATTTCTGTAGCATAAGTTTTCAAATATTAACTAGCCAAACTTTAAGCTTTCTAAACTGCCCAGGGTTTTTATTTATTAAAACAAAGAAAGTAACCAGAATTCTTGGACATTTTGAGAGACAAAACATTTGAAATAACTATAAAAATTAGAGAAAGGAATTAGATAAGAAGGTCACTGCTCAGAATAAAACAAAGTGAAAAAGGAAACCTTTGAACTGTCACTTCCTGAAGCTTTCTTCACTGAACACTTGTTGACCCCTGATCAGCCTCAGAGTGGAATTGGGACCAGCAACCTTATGATATCCTGTTGTCCCTTTCTCATCATCACTCCACTGCTCATTTTCAAAGTTCAGGTTTCTTTGAAATACATGTTTTCCGACTTTTCTTAAATTTGTAATTTAACACTAACCTGCTTATACATCGACATCCTCTGTAGAAATTGGACTTTGCCCTTGTGCATCTTCATTATTCAGCTCACCTCCTGGGTCATCATGAAGATGACCTATCTGAAATCTTGTCCTTATCTCCCATGTCTAATTTCCTACAGTCACATTTTACACATTTTTGAAACTTGAATTTAAATCTAGATTTGCAAAATAAATTGTACACTTCTATCTCCAAACAATTTTCTTTTAAGTCACCTTTCTAGATTTATTGTAATTTTTAACATTTATTTCATGCTATATTCTTCCATTATATTTCCCTCCCTTTTTAATCAGCCTACTTTCTACTATAACTTCTGAAATGAATCTGCCCTACACCAGTATCTTGAAATCACATTCTTTACCACTCCTCATTTCAGAAATACAGCAAAATTCTTACTCTCAAACCATACTAAATGCTGCCATTGGTCTCCCCTGTTCCTATGTGATGTAGAAATGCAATTAAATTGATAGATTGCTTCTTTCCTAAAGGTAAAGCAAGGTCTCAAATACCTGCAGAACCTTCAGTATTAACCTACAAAGTGGTTTCCCCATGATGATTATTTTAAACTTTAATGAATCTTCATAGGTGCCATACCCAATCTCCACTCTCTCATTCATAACAGACAACTGTGCTTCTTATTATATGGAGAAAATGAGAAATATTGATGTGTTATCTTTTAATGTTCCTCCTCCTACTCACAGAAAAGTATCAATTCTTCAGGTCTGTTGCTAAACCTCCCTTACTCAGTCTGCTTTGTTTATAATATATGAGGAAATTGAAATCTTATTTCTGTGTAGGATATGAAATGGCATGCAGTTTGTGTATTTGAATTGAAATATTGAAAATAAAGTATATAGAATACACTGCTAACAGTTATCTTACTCTCTCTGCCCTTACTTGTAGTTGGCCATATCTTTTAGGATTTCATGGTCATTATTCATTCTCATTTCTTCTAAATGAATACAAAACAGATATAATTTGGGAGATGGAGCAAGAAGGAGCAATAGGTTGGCCACTCCACATAAGGGCTCAGTCCCAGTCCTCTTACGGGTTAGCATTCAGTGGAAACAAAGAATTGTTCTCTTTCATAGTTCTGTGGGTGTACTTAGTCACTCAGTCGTGTCTGACTCTTCGCAACCCCATGGACTGTAGCCTGTCAGGCTCCTCTATCCATGGGGATTCTCCAGGCAAGAATACTGGAGTGGGTTGCCATGCCCTTCTCCAGGGGATCTTCCCAATCCAGGGAATGAACTCGGGTCTCCCAGATTGCAGGCAGATTGTTTACCCTCTGAGCCAACAGAGAAGCCTTTTCATAGGTCTATTGCTGGTTTATTCATAAACAGCTTTTTTCATATCTGGCTTTTATTAATTCTATTGAGCTAATTTCTACAAGAAAATAGTGAACATTTAATTATCACTCCACATTTGTATTATTTTTCTTCATTTTTTGCATATTTCTATATAATGGTGAACAAGAAAAATCACATCCAGATAATCAAAATCCAGGCTCAGAGGTTAGGAATTTTAAGTTCTGGTAAATGAAATTGGCTTCAAACTCAACACTAATAAAACAAGATTATGGCATCCAGTCCTATCACTTCATGGCAAATAAAAGAGGAAAAAAGGGGAAGCAGTGACATTTTATTTTCTTGCCCTTCAAAATTACCATGAACAGTGACTAGAGCCATGAAAAGAAAAGACTCTTGCTCCTTGGAAAGAAAGTTACGACAAACCTAGACAGTGTATTAAAAACTGAAGACATCACTTCGCCAACAGAAGTCTTTTAGTCAAAACTATTTTTTTTTTTTCAGTAGCCATGTATGGATATGAAGGTGGGACAATAAAGAAGGCTGAGCACCAAAGAATCAATACTTTTGAACTGTGGTGCTGGAGAGGACTCTTGAGAGATCCTTAGACTGCCAGGAGATCAAACCAATCAATCCTAAAGGAAATCAAAACCAAATACTCATTGGAAAAAAATGTCAAGGATGAAGTTCCAATACTTTGGCTCCCTTATGTGGAAAGCTGACTCATTAGAAAAGACCCTGATGTGGGAAAAGATTGAACGCAAAAGGAAAAGGGGGCAGGAGAGGATGAGATGGTTAGATATCATCACTGACTCAATGGACATGAATCTGAGCAAACTCCAGAAGTTAGTGAAGGACCCGGAAGTCTGGCATGCTGCAGTCCACGGGGTCACTTTGTCAGACGTGACTGAACAACTGAACAGCAAAAACAAATGAAATTAGATTCCCAAAGAAAATGCAATTTCAGATTTATATTAACATTTACAGGAAGGTATTTGGATAACTTCACTTATGTGTTCTATATTTTATACCATCACACATTATTTATAAATAAAAACAGATTGTATTCTCCTTGACTAACAGAACCATAGCTATAGTTATAAGTATAAATAGATATTTATTTTTCTAATTTTTATGTGACTCTATTTTTAAGGTGATTAATTTATAAAATATATGACCACACACTTTTCATCCTATTTTCAAGATTAACTGAAACTAACCATAACTCTTGCTGCTGCTAAGTCACTTTAGTCGTGTCAGGCTCCTGTGTCCATGGGATTCTCCAGGCAAGAACACTGGAGTGGGTTGCTAGTCCCTTCTCCAACGCATGAAAGTGAAAAATGAGAGTGAAGTTGCTCAGTCGTATCCGACTCTTAGCGACCGCATGGACTGCAGCCCACCAGGCTCCTCTGTCCATGGGATTTTCCAGGGAAGAGTACTGGAGAACCATAACTCTTATTTGAGGGGAAAATAATGTAGCACATTAACAGTAACCTTTGTCTATATTCTGGTCTCAGCTATATCACTAACTAGCTATTACCTTCCGTAAGTCAAATTATTTTTCAGTTCTTAGATTCCTCATGAACAATATAATAACTTAGGCCTCAATAATCACTGAGATTGTATTCAGGTCTATTTATTTAAAAAAATATATATATATATATATTTAAATATATATATTTTATATATATAATTTAATTTAATAATAATATATATTTAATATATTTAATAATAAATATATATTTATTTAAATAAATAAATATATTTATTTAAAAATCCTCTGTGTAACAGCATCATCAGTGCACAAAGGACACTGCTGTGAAAACAATAAGCCTATTTTTCCAGAAATATCAACCAAGTCTATGGTATAACTAGGATCATTGCAGAAATCTCAACTATGCATAATCTTTTTTTTTTTTAAATTCAGTCTAAAAGATCCTTTCTTCTTTTATGTTTGGAGCTCCTATTGTGACATCAGTTCAGTTCAGTTCAGTCACTCAGTCATGTCCGACTCTTTGCAACCCCGTGAAACCCAGCATGCCAAGCCTCCCTGTCCATAAGCTAGTCCTGGAGTCCACCCAAACCCATTTGCATCGAGTCGGTGATGCCATCCAGCCATCTCATCCTCTATCGTCCCCTTCTCCCCCTGCCCCCAATCCCTCCCAGCATCAGGGTCTTTTCCAATGAGTCAACTCTTCACATGAGGTGGCCAAAGTATTGGAGTGTCAGCTTCAGCATCAGTCCTTTCAATGAATACCTAGGACTTATCTCCTTTAGGATGGACTGGTTGGATCTCCTTGCAGTCCAAGGGACTCTCAAGAGTCTTCTCCAACACCACAGTTCAAAAGCATCAATTTTTCAGCACGCAGCTCTCTTCACAGTCCAACTCTCACATCCATGCATGCCCACTAGAAAAACCATAGCCTTGACTAGATGGACCTTTGTTGGCCAAGTAATGTCTCTGCTTTTTAATATGCTGTCTAGGTTGGTCATAAGTTTCCTTCCAAGGAGTAAGTGTCTTTTAATTTCATGGCTGCAGTCACCATCTGCAGTGATTTTGGAGCCCCCAAAAAATAAAGTCTGACACTGTTTCCACTGTCTCCCCATCTATTTCCCATGAGGTAAATACCAGTAGGAAGTACGTAAAGACAAGTCACGCATACTCTACAGTTTTTGCTGAAAGTGAAAAGGTTAGTTGCTCAGTCGCGTCAGACTCTGTGATACCTTGGACTGTAGCCTGCCAGGTCTCTTTGTTGACGGAATTTTCTACGTAAGAATACTGAACTGGGTTGCCGGTTCCTTCTCCAGTGAATCTTCCCACAGCAGGAATGGAACCCAGCTTTCCTGCATTACAAGCGGATTATTTACCCTCTGAGCCACTATGGAAGCCCATTTTCATTAAAATAAACCTAATATAACCCTAAGATATAATTTTTCAGCATACTAATAACTTACCAAAATTCAATTAATAATCAAATCTCTTAATTTTCCTACTACAAATGCTATATCCAGACTATTTGCATAACTAAATGGATATATAATTTCCAAATGGCAGTGCATGATGTTATAATATGCATGAGTAAAAGATGCATTCAAGATGTAAGATGGATAACTTTCTTTATAATTTTCTTTATAATTTTAATACATTAAGTATCTCTATATATATATATATAATACAAAAGCTCTTTGACATTCTAATTTTTTAAGGATGTAAACATATCTTGAAACCAAAGAATTTCAGAACTACTTCCTTCAACATGAAAGGTTATTTTATATAACACAATAAAGTATTTAATATGCAGCATATGGAAAAAGGGACTTGACAGATACACAAGAGCATCATGTATATTAGCTATAATTATGCACCAAGTATAAAAGGTATAAATAGAAATGCACTAAAACATTAATCTTTGCAAGAACTGACAAACAGGAATCTAAGCTACTTGCAGTGACACAAATAATGAAGTCATCTCTGACCCAGCAGTTGTAGGGTCATGAAACTGGCAGTCTGAGTTTTAGCTTACAGATATGTTGCACACACAACCAACACCCCATCCCCATCCTGGGATCCGTCACAGGATCTCATGTGGATATCTGAAAACACATATGGTACTGAACCCATAAATGAGGTTGATCATTGAAGGACAGTGTGTAAATGGAGCCAACTCTCAGCCAGGGACTTTCCTGATAACTCAATTGGTAAAGAGTCGGCCTGCAAGGTAGATGATCTAGTTGGATTCCTGGATCGAGAAGATCCCCCCGGAGAAGGGATAGGCTACCCACTCCAGTATTCTTGGGCTTCCCTCGTGGCACAGCTGGTAAAGAATCTGCCTGCCATGTGGGAGACCTGGGTTCAATCCCTGGATAGGAAAGATCCCCTGGAGAAGGGAACAGCTACCCACTCCAGTATTCTGGTGTGGGTATTTCCATGGACCATATAGTTTATGGAGTCACAAAGAGTCGGACACGACTGAGTGACTTTCACTCATTTCAGCCAATCAATTTTTATTACAAAGGTATATTAATATAATGAATCTTAACCATAGAAATAAGAACATTCCATGAAAATCATTGGGAAAAAAAAATGAAGGAAAAACCACTGCAAACACTTAGGTTTTCGGTGTTCTGATCCATACTGGGAAGATGCTGTAGGCACTGATTAGCGATGCACAGAATGGTGTGGTACATTCTAGCATAAATTATTTATATAAGATAATGTGGTTGGAGCATAGCACAGGGAATTGAAACCACGTTATTTCTCATGCCAATACTGTGGCTTAATCTACTAGAAACAAAGACAGTGTTACAGTGTTGTTTCTTCTTTGAAACCTTTTGGGATCAACCATAAAAAAATTATATTGCAAATTATTTAATGTTAATCATTTGCCAAAGGAGAGCTTTCCTCATTGTCTCCAATGTAGAAAGAAGGGTAAAGTACGGGACTTGAGGTTTTGGTAAAATATGTATCATTTATTTGCAAGCATATTAACTAATGCTGTTGTGAAATTAAAAGGCACAATTCATTCTGAGTAGAAAAAAAATCAAGAATGTTACATTTTTAAGATGTACAAAGAATGTCAGTAAAAAAAAAAGTAACACAAAGGGGAATATATTCATATACACTTTATTTTAATGTTATTATACAGATAGATTTTAAAAATCTACAAATATATTTTTAAAATCTATTATTAATTTTTTAAATTTATTAATAGAAACTAGAATGAAAGAGCAAGTGCAGTGTAAAAATCAGCTAAGTGGGGAGATGGAATTCCTCCAAGACAGATACGTACATTTTAATTTTTTACTTGATTTTTATTCTCATTAACAAATCATTTTATTTAATGCTGCATTTAAATTGACAAATAGATCCTGCATTTTAATTTAAAGTTTATTCAATTTTATTATCTTTATTGAATAAACTTTACATCCAAATGTAAAACAGGAGTAAAATATAGGAATAACTAATACTCATGTTTTAGTTTTTCTACATTATTCTCCTTAGAAAAATTTTTAAGTATGTCTTTCTGTGACATTTATTTTGCTTGTGTAATTCTTCACCTGGGCTTTTCATTAGTTATCAATTTATTTGCTCTAACTTAAGTCTTGGAAATTGGGTAATTGAATTTAAGCTTCATGTCTACATAAAATAAGATAAATCATTCAGATTCCACATATATATAGAAATTTGAATTTTCAAACCTCAATTCTTCTTTGATATGTGGTGAATTTTGAGTTCCCAAAATAATATTTTTTAAATATTTTATGTTATACAATTTTTAACTTTGTAAAGCTAAAATAATCTATTAATGTGCTTCAACAAACTAGACTGGCATTTGAGGAATTTATGTATTAAATAATCCATTTTCTTGATGATCCTACTAGCTAGATATCTGTCAAGTCTTTGCTTTACTTTGAATTTTTTAGACAGCAAAGCTGATTCATCTTTGCATGAAGAAAGATGTATTTTTCTTTCTGTTACAAAGCGTTAGGATAATTAGGCCAATTATGTGCCATACAAATTAGTGCAAATAAAAATTACAGGATGTAAGTAACACTCTACTGATTTTATTTCAGTGTATCTATGGAAGTAAAGCATTTCAATAAATTTTAGTTGCTTTTACTACATATACTCAGAATACTTAACAGAATAAGGCAGGATAGAAAAGGCACAGTATGAATTAGATGAAAGTTGTCTCTGATGTGCCTGTGGTCCCGTTGTGCCTGTGAGGACAGGCAAACAGAGCGCTCAGGGGAACTAGAAGGCAATTGATACAATAGACAAGGCGTCTGCTGCTTTCCCTTGATCTTCCCACATCTTTTAGTAATGACTGAAAGGAAGAAAAATGTATTGCTAATTAAGAGTTGACGTAATAATCAAGACAAGAAAAAGAAAATCTTTTTGATGTTTAAAAAGACTGTATTGAGAGGCAAGCCAGATGTTACAGATTAAAAACACAGCTACACTGAATCAACAATTCTCTTTGTTAAAACACCTTTTCTGAGCCCATTTGGTAGTGATTTTCAAAACTCCCTGATGTTGAAATTGCTAAATAAATAATTATTTTCTGATTTAGCACTTGTAATTTATTTAAGGGATGATGTTCTGATGGAATGTTTAGAATTTGTACCAAGGCACCTTTTTGTTGATTATTAGAAACTCAATATTTTCATTAGCTTTTTGCCTTTTTTATTTGGGGTCCTTTTTAATCCAAAGTAATGTCAAGACATTTAATCTTTCTCTGAGAAAGTGAAGATCATAGACAGCAGTAATTAAGATTCAGATCACGCTTCCTCCTTGGCTTAGTTAAGGTCTTTAATTTCTGACATATTTACTAAAAATCCTTCTGTCTTTTAGTTCACTAATTAGCAAGGACTGCTAGGCTGGCAGAGCTGAACTGTGATTGAAAGATTGCAATCCAAGGCAAGAAACAAACCAAGCAAGAAAAAGCTGGAGTTTGCTGCAACAGACTGTTTAACTTAAATCTCTGGGGCTTCCAGAAAACCCTCTTCATTCTGGTCCATTGTAAAGATTATTTTTCCAGAAACGAGAGAGGGAAGGGCAGAAATTTCACCTTTATTTATTTTGCTTTCCATACAAAAAAGTAATCTGCACTTTGCTGTCATCGGCCTTTGTTTGATTATGGGGCTCTTAAGTTAGTGATTTGATCTAAGCTTCTTTGACCTGATGGCTTCATATTATTCATTACATTCAAGATACACCTGCAAGGGCTATGCGTTGCTTCATGTAGGGAGGGACAGAAGACAGAAATCACTTGACTTTTGTGAAACAATGTATAAGAAGAGATTTAAAAATGAGATAGATCTATATATAACCTGAGAAGCAGATGACAAGTGCTTTCTTTAAAGGGAAGGGAATATAGACAAAATTTTATATTTTCATAGTTATATCATTTTGCAGTTTTGAGTTCTTTGTGTGGAAAGCTAAGCAACCAACAGATACATATATATATATATATATATATATATAACTATAGTTGAAAAATGAAGAAAGAGGAACATAAACTTATTACATAGAATTGTAGGCATAATGATTAAATAGATAAAACCAGGCATATTTAAATGTTGTTGATAGAGAAATTGGGTCTGCTACATTTGTATAGTAAATTTATATAGTAACTTTCTCTTTGATCTGCTTTTATTTTTTCCACAAATGCCACAAGATTGTAATTACTATAGCTTTCTTAAAAGCCTTTTAATCAACCAGTGTGAATTCTTCTACTTTGCTATTTGTATTTAATATTCAGTTGATTATTCAAGGTTATCTTTGAATATAGAGAGTTAGTAGGAAGGTACGCTATAACACAGGGAACTCAGCCCAGTGCTCTGTGACAACCTGAACGGTGGAAAGTAGGGGTGGGACGGAGGTTCAAGAGTAGGGAAATATGTATACTTACGACTGATTCAAGCTTCCCAGGTGGTTCAGATGGTAAAGAATGGGCCCACAGTGCAGGAGACCTGGTTCAATCCCTGGGTGGGGAAGATCCCCTAGAAGAGAATGGCAACCCACTCCAGTACTCTTGCCTGAAGAATTCTATGGACAGAGGAGGCTGCTGGGCTACAGTCCATGGTCACAAAGATTCAGATACGACTGACAGACTAATACACACACACAGCTGATTCACCCTGCTGCATGGCGAAAACCACCACAACACTGTAAAGCAATTATCCTCTAATTGAAAATAAATTCTTAAGAATGTATTTTCATATAAACATTAGAACCATTTTGTCAATGTTTACAAAATGTCACGCTGGAATTTTGATGGAAATTGCATAGTCTCTGATCAAGTTGGGAAGAACTGACATCTTGTCAACATTGAATCTTCCAATCTATGAATGGAGGATTTATCTATGTAGGATCCATAAATTTTTCATTTGTTTAGGTCTCCTTTTAGCTTTTTGTTTGTGTGCTTGCTTTTTATCAGAATTTTATAGTTTCCTGCATATAGATCCTGTACATGTTGAGTAGATTAATATCCAATTTTTCATTTTCTTGGTGTTATGGTTGTTCAGTTGCTGTGTCGTGTCAAACTCTTGGTGCTGTTATTATCAAACAAGACTTTTTATATTTCAATCCCAGTTCCCATTGCTAACATATAGAAAAGACTTTTGTATACTGTTGAGCATTTGAACAACAAGGGTTTGAACTGTATGCACTTGCTTATATGTGTGCTTTTGTTTTTGTTTTTCAGGAGCAAATATCATACTACTACCCAGTCTGAAGTTTGAGTTCTCTGATATGGAGAAACTATAGATATGGAGGAATGAAAGATATCAAGTTTGCAGATACACGGGACGAACTATAAATTATACACAAAATATTTTATTGCACAGTGGATCAGTGATCCTAATCCTTGTGTTGTTCAAGGAGTCAACTGTACTAACCTAAATCCTAAAACTTTGCTCTCATCATGTTTTTTTTTTTTTTTTTAATTCTTTGCAATATATATCTATACACACACACACACACACACGTACACACACACACACAACACACATATATATGTATAAATCATGTCATCTGTGCACAAAGACAGCTCTGTTTCTACTTCTCAACTTGTGTACCTTTATTGTCCTTTCTTATTACACTAAACTTCCTGTATGAAAAACAGTGGTGAGAGGGGACATTTTTGCCTTGTTCCTGATGTTAGAGGAAGACATCCAGTTTCTCATCATTAAATATGGTGTTAGCTGTAGGCTTTTCTTAGAGGCCCTTTATCAAGTTGAGGAGACTTCCCTCTACTCCTAGTTTGCTGAGGGTTTTTATTTTGCATGCATGTTGGATCTTAGCAAGATTTTTCTATGTTGGTCTGTCTGTTGTGGATTGCACTGATTGGCTTTGAAATGTTGAAACAACCTATCTGGAATAAATCTGTTTTGGTCAGACAGTATACTTCTTAATGAATTTTTAAAATATTTATTTGATATTTTTAAAGATTTTCACATTTATGAACATGGGAGATTTGCTTTTCCTTTCTTTGTGATGTCTTTATCTAGTGGCTGTATAAATGCATGAGTCTGACCTTATGGGTTCAATGTGAAAGTGCTTGCTCTGCATTAATTTTCTGGAAGTGATCATGTAGAATTATCATCACTCCTTTCTTAAATATGTGGTAAAACTCACCAGGAAAATCAGATAGGCTTTTCTATTAAAATAACTAAAAACAAAAACAAAAACAAAAAGTAGCTACCAATTATTGGTTTAATTTCCTTAATAGATATAGACCCATTTGGATTATCTATTTTTCCTTAATGAGTTTTGATAATTTCTCTCTTACAAGCCATTGGTTTGTTTCACTTATTAAAGTTGTGAGCCTACTGTTGTTTTCAGTGTTCCTTTATTATCATTTTATTGCCACTGAAATCACTAGAAATGTCACTTTCTTATTTATTTTTTTATGACAGTGATAGTTTGTATTTACTTCTTTTACTTTAAGCTTACTGAAAGTAAATCAAGTTTATTGATTTTTGCAAAAAAAAAAAAAGTTTTTGCTTTTATTATTTTTTTTTCTACTATTTTTTTTCAATTTCATTTGTTTATGATCTAATATTTACTATTTCTATTCCTTGGATCATTTTTGTCTTAATTTCTTATGGTTTTCTAAGGGGAAGTCTTAGATGATTGATTCCAGACCTTGCTTTTTTTTCCTCTTTACAATATGCATTTAATGCTATAACTCTTTGTCTAAGCATGGCTTTCACTAGATTCCATAAATTTTGATAAGTTGAATTTTCATTATCATTTAGTTCAAAATATTTTTTAAAAAATGTATCTAGAGACGTTCTATTTGACTGATGCATTATTTTTAAGTCATGGTGTTTAATTTCCAAGTATTGGAAATTTATCAAATATCTTTATGTTTTTTATTTCTATTTCATTTGTGGTCTGATAATGCACTTTGGTAATTTCTATTACTATAAATTTGTTGAGATATGTTATACATTCCAGAATATGATCTAGATTGGTGAATGTTCCATATGAACATAGGAAGAATGTATATTCTGCTGTTATGGATGTGCTAGTTCATAAATGCCAATTATATCAGTTGACCAATAGTGCTATTCAGGGCAATTACATTCTCACTTGTTTTTTGACCACTTGATCTATTACTTACAAAAGGAGGGTGCTGAAGTCTTCATGTAAAGTAGTGATTTTTTTCTTTTCTCCTTGTAGTTATACAAGTTTTTGCATAATGTATTTTGATGTAGGTACACACTCATAAGGGATTTGATTTAGGTCATATCTGAATGGTCTAGTGGTTTTCCCCACTGTCTTCAATTTAAGTCTGAACTTGGCAATAAGGAGTTCATGATTTGAGCCACAGCCTGCTTCTGGTCTTGTTTTTGCTGACTGTATACAGCTTCTCCATCTTTGGCTGCAAAGGATATAATAAATCTGATTTGGTGTTGACCATCTGGTGATGTCCGTGTGTAGAGTCTTCTCTTGTTTTGTAAGAAGAGGGTGTTTGCTATGACCAGTGTGTTCTCTTGGCAGAACTCTGTTAACATTTGCCCTGCTTCATTTTGTACTCCAAGGCCAAATTTGCCTTTTATTCCAGGTGTTTCTTGACTTTCTACTTTTGCGTCCCAGTCCCCTATAATGAAAAGGACATCGTTTTTGGGTGTTAGTTCTAGAAAGTCTTGCAGGTCTTCATAGAACTGTTCAACTTCAGCTTCTTCAGTTTTACTGGTCGGGGCATAGGCTTGGATTACCATGATATTAAATGTTTTGCCCTGGAAACAAACAGAGATCATTCTGTCGTTTTTGAGATTGCATCCAAGTACTGCATTTTGGACTCTTTTGTTGACTATTATGGCTACTCCATTTCTTCTAAGGGATTCCTGCCCACAGTAGTAGATATAATGGTCATCTGAGTTAAATTCACCCATTCCAGACCATCTTAGTTCGCTGATTCCTAGAATGTCAACGTTCACTCTTGTCATCTCCTGTTTGACAACTTCAAATTTGCCTTGATTCATGGACCTAACATTCCAGTTTCCTATGCAGTGTTGCTCTTTACAGCATCAAATCTTGCTTCCATCACCAGTCCCATCCACAACTGGGTGTTGTTTTTGCTTTGGCTCCACCCCTTCATTCTTTCTGGAGTTATTTCTCCACTGATATCCAGTAGCATATTGGGCACCTACTGACTGGGAGAGTTCATCTTTCAATGCCTATAAGGTAATTACAGACTTTTTTAGGTCTTTGTAGGTCTGAGGATGCCTTACAAATAGCTGTAAAAAGAAGAGAAGCAAAAAGCAAAGGAGAAAAGGAACGATATATCCATTTGAATACAGAGTTAGAGATAAGAAAGCCTTCTTCGGCGATCAGTGAAAAGAAATAGAGGAAAACAATAGAATGGGAAAGACTAGAGATCTCTTCAAGAAAGTTAGAGATACCAAGAGAACATTTCATGCAAAGATGGGCTCGATAAAGGGTAGAAATGGTAGGGACCTGACAGAAGCAGAAGATATTAAGAATAGGTGGCAAGAAAACACAGAAAAACTGTACAAAAAAGATCGTCATGACCATATGATCATGAAGGTGTGACCACTCACCTAGAGCCAGACATCCTGGAATTTGAAGTCAGGTGGGCCTTAGGAAGCATCACTACTAATAAAGCTAGTGGAGGTGATGGAATTCCAGTTGAGAAATTTCAAATCCTGTAAGATGATGCTGTCAAAATATTGCACTCAGTATGTCAGCAATTTGGAAAACTCAGCAGTGGCCACAGGACTGGAGAAAGTCAGTTTTCATTTTAATCCCAAAGAAAGGCAATCCCAAAGAATGCTCAGACTACCGCACAATTGCACTCATCTCACATGCTAGTAAAGGAATGCTCAAAATTTTCCAAGCCAGTCTTCAGCAATACATGAACTGTGAACTTCCTGATGTTCATGCTGGTTTTAGAAAAGGCAGAGGAACCAAAGATCAAATTGTTAATATCTGCTGAATCATTGAAAAAGCAAGATAGTTCCAGAAAAACATCTACTTCTGCTTTATTGACTGTGCCAAAGCCTTTGACCCTGTGGATCACAATAAACTGTGGAAAACTCTGAAAGAGATGGGAATACCAGACCACCTGACCTGCCTCTTGAGAAACCTGTATAGAGGTCAGGAAGCAACAGTTAGAACTGGACATGGAACAACAAAATGGTTCCAAATAGGAAAAGGAGTACATCAAGGTTGTATATTGTCACCCTGCTTATTTAACTTCTATGCAGAGTATATCATAGTTTGGGCTGGAGGAATCACAAGCTGGAATCAAGACTGCTGGGACAAATTGCAATAACTTCAGATATGCAGATGACACCACACTTATAACAGAAAGTGAAGAACTAAAGAGCCTCTTGATGAAAGTGAAAAAAGAGAGTGAAAAAGTTGGCTTAAAGCTCAACATTGAGAAAACTAAGATCATGGCATCCAGTCCCATCACTTCATGGCAAATAGGTGGGAAAACAGTGGAAACAGTGGCTGCCTTTATTTTTCTGGGCTCCAAAATCACTTCGGATGGTGACTGCAGGCATGAAATTAAAAGACACTAACTCCTTGGAAGGAAAGTTATGACCAACCCAGAGAGCATATTAAAATGCAGAGACATTACTTTGCCAACAAAAGTCCCTCTAGTCAAGGCTATGGTTTTTTCCAGTGGTCATCTATGGATGTGAGAGTTGGACTATAAAGAAAGCTGAGTGCAGAAGAATGTATACTTTTGAACTGTGGTGTTGGAGAAGACTCTTGAGAGTCCCTTGGACTGCAAGGAGATCCAACAAGTCTATCCTAAAGGAGATCAGTCCTCGGTGTTTATTGGAGGGACTGATGTTGAAGCTGAAACTCAAATACTTTGGCCACCTCATGTGAAGAGCTGACTCGTTTGAAAAATGACCCTGATACTGGCAAAGAGAAGGGGATGACAGAGAATGAGATGGTTGGATGACATCACTGACACAATACATTTGACTTTGGGTGAACTGAGGGAGTTGATGATGGACAGGGAGGCCTGGCGTGCTCTGGTTCATGGGGTCACAAAGAGTTGGAAATGACTTAGTGAACTGAACTGAACTGAATACACCTATAAAGGATCGTTATCTCCTGTAAACTTCGTTACTTTTGACATTATATATTTTACTATTTTTCTTTCTTTTTTTTTGTTTGTTTTGTTTTGTTTTGTTTTAACAATGTTCTTCTTGATCCCTGATCAGTTCCTTGTTTTGAGATCTGTTATTTTCAGAAGTTATAAAAGCTATTCCAGCTTTTTATTTAGGCTTACATGTTATATTATTCCAAATCTATTTATTTTAAACTTACTCAGCTTTATATTTAAGGATAATTTCTTTTAGACAATGCATAGTTGGATTTTGTTTATATTTTTGCTTCTATATAATCTACTCTGACAGTTTCTTTTAATGGATATATTTATATCATTCTTATCTAAAGTGATTATTAAAATAGGCTGGATCAGTATCAATCATGTTTTTGCAGAAATGTCTTCTATTAGTTGCAGTTTTTCCAGGTGACTTATAAAGAATCAGAATCCACTTGTCAATGCAAGAGCTACAGGAGAGGTGGGTTTTATCCCTGGGTTTGAAAGTTTTCCTGGGGGAGGCAATGGCAACCCACTCCAATATTCTTGCCTGGAGAATCCCCAGGACAGAGGAGCCTGGCAGGCTCCATAGCATCACAAAGAGCTGCACATGACTGAGCATGCATGCCTTTTTCTGGTAGCTGCATTTGTTCTTTTTTTTTTTTTTTTCTGTATTATCATTTTAATAGAATATTCATATGATTACTTTTCATCTCCTGTTATTTTTTAAATAAGGTTTTCCTAGAGTTTTCAATATATAATTGCAGCCAATCTAAGTCCTCTTTCAGATAATACTATACCACTTCTCACATACCAAAGTTACCTTATAACAAGATATTCTCAACTACTGTGTCCTATGTGGTGTGAAATTGTTTTCACTCATTTTACTTATCCATATAATTTCCCAATATCTTGTTACTATTATTATTTTAAATAAACTGCACACCTATTTCTGTGACAGCATTATTTGCAATAGCCAAACGTCAGAAGCAGAACACCAGAACCTGGTGTTCACTGACAGACAAATGGATGAATAGAATGTGATATATAGATATGATGCAATATAATTCAACCTTAAAAATGAAATTAATTCAGACATATTCTACAATCTTAACAATAGGATACTAAGTGAAGTAAGCCACTCACAAAAAGACAAATACTGTACGATTCCATTTATTTAGGGAACTACCTAGATTATTTCAAATTCATAGAGACAGAAAGTAAAGTAGTGGATGCCTGGTTGTAAGGGCAATCAAATTGGGAAATACTTGCTTAATGGGGATAGAGTTTTAGTTTTGCAAGATAAAAAGAGTGAAAATTTGTTGTACAAAAATGTGAATATACTTACTGCTGGACTTTACACTTAAAATGTTAAGATAAGGAACCTTATGTTTTGTATATTTTGTCATTATTTAAAAATATTTTTTGAGAAAATTAAGAAAATACAATGTCATTTTTTCCTTCATTTAATTACTATTGTAATTTCACTGGATATAGAATTCTAGGTTGTTTTTTTTTTTTTCTTAATCTTATTTGAATGCTTCAATTTTTTTCTTTTTTTTTTCCCCATTCTGTTCTTATTGGTATGGTTTCAGATGAGAGTCCTTTGCAATTCTTATCCATTTTTTTTTACACACTTTTGGTTTCTTTCAAGACTTGTTTTTGGCCTTTTGTTTTCTGCAGTTTAAATAATATATACATATTATTTATTTTATTATTAAATAATATATACATATGATAATATATGCAGTTTAAATCTATACCGAGGTTTAGATTTTTAATTTTTATCTTGCATGATGTTTTCTGAAACTCATCACTCTAAGATTTGGTGTCTGTCATTAATTTTGGGTAAAAGTGGTCATTAATAATTCAAATGCATCTTCTATGTCCTTTTCTTTTCCTCTATCCCTCTGATATTTCAAGTGTGTATATACTAAGCCTTTTGAAATCACCCCAAAATTCTTGGCTATTCTATTCTTTTTCTTTTTCACCCTTGTTTCACTTTGCCTTTTGGTTTGTAAAGTTTCTACTGACACATGTTCGAGCTCACTGATTCTTTCATTTTCTATGTCCTATATATAGATGAACCTATCTAAGTCATTCCTCATGCATGTTAGCAGTTTTCTCTTTTCTTCTGATTGTTTTGAGAGTTTCCTCTGTGCTTACTTGTATTCATCTGTCCTTGCATGTCATTTAATTTTTTTCTATTAGAGCTCTTATCATATTAATCATTATCAGTTTAAATTTTCTCTAATATGTTGTCCAAATCTGGTTTTGATGCTTACTTTATCTCTTCAGACTGTGGTTTTACTTGTCTTTCAGCATGCCTTATATTTTTATGTTTTGTTTTTGAAAGTCAGACATGATGTAACAGATGGGAGTTGAGGTAAATACATCTTTAGTATAAGTCTTTTTGTTAACTTGTCCAGAATTTGAACTGTGTTTAATATTTGCTGACTGAGTGACTTCACTTCTGGGCTTCCCTGTTGACCCAGAGGGTAAAATCTGCCTACAGTGCCAGAAATCCAGTCTCAATCCTTGGGTCAGAAAGATCCCCTGGAGAAGGAAATAGCAACCCATTCTAATACTCTTGCCTGGAAAATCCCATGGACACATAGAGGAGCCTAGTGGGCTACAGTCCATGGGGTCCCAAAGAGTTGGACAAAACTGAGCAACTCCACGTAATATTTGTTGTAGTACAGATGGATTCTTTACCAGCTGAGCTTTCAGGGAAGCCCTCACAGGTGCTAGAAGATTCAAATCATTTTAATCTCCTTATTTTTGTCTCAAAATTTCCTTTGTGATTCCCTAAGAACTCCTCCTTAGAACAAATCTGTCTCACAGATCTTTCAGCTGTAACTCACTGTTAATACAAACAGATTTATTGATGTGGTGGTATGGTATGAGGAGGGAAAGTTATCCATCATTTTATGATTATCTCTCTCTCTCTCTTTTTTTTTTTTTTTCTTTTTTAAGTAGATTTGTGTTCCTGAGTTGTGTCCTTCAGAAATGTCTCTCAACTTGCTCCCACTTGGGTGAAACAGGAAGTTTGGAAGAGATTAGAATCTTGTAAATGGCTTTCACCTAAGAGGTTAAGGGTTTGGTAAAGACTTTCCTAGAGTATGCCTCTGCTATTGCAAAATTCTCCAAGGATATTTCACAATGACTATCCCCTCCCCCACCTCCTCTGCAGAAGGCTTATTAGTACCTGTGGTGGCCCTGAATGTAAAACCCCAAATCCGTGAATCTGCAGGGACCCCTACGATTACAGCCTCCACACATTTTATACTTTCTTGTTAGTATATACTGTCTCCTGCATGTTATCAAGATTATCACTTAAGTTCCTAGAAGCTAATGACTTCAGTGATTTCTGGTCCATATTCAGAAATGTTGATTATGACTCTGTACTCACCTGTCTTTCCAAATTTTGTAGTGATGGCCCACCATGCAATATCAGTTCTCTGTCCCATCCAAGTCAGTGATATCAGTTTGCTAGCTTTGGTTGTATGAAGGGTAGTGACAACCTCCAAGTTCTTTACTAAGCTAAAATATGAAGACTTCATATAACTTTTCATCCATTTGGAATACTGAATTTGTTATGATGTACTTTGTAAAAATAAATTTGAAAGAACAAATAAATGCACATAATGGAGAAACCGATGATGTGGCTTTCTCTCTGTCATGTATCAATCATCTCTTCCATTTCCTCAGTCTTTCTGCATATCATGGGAAGTACACATTCTAGTGTTAATCCTACTAGTGACTGTGTGAATGTCAGGAAGTTAGATAATATATGCTGGCCTCAGTTTTTTCATTTATAAAATGAACCAGATTAGATAACTCCAAGATGTGTTCTAGCTACAAGTCTTTTGGCAATTTAGTATATAAAAGAGTTATCATTTGAAACATGGATTTTTTTTTAACTCTATCATGCATTCAGTAAGCATTTATTAATTTTCAAATCTAAGCCAAGACGAATTTCATAGTTAAGCTTCCTATTTATTTTGTCATTAAGTCTCTAAATTGTGTCTGACTCTTTGTGACCCTATGAACTGCAGCGCACCAGGCTTCACTGTCCTTCACTATTTCCCAGAGTTTGCTTAAACTCATATCCATTGAGTTGGTGATGACATCCAGCTATCAGATTCTGTGTTGTCCTCTTCTTCTCCTGCCTTCAATCTTTCCCAGTATCAAGGTATTTTCCAAAGAGTTGGCTTTTTGCATCAGGTGGCCAAAGAAGATTTAGAATATGTTATTTTGTTGTGAGGAGAAAGCACATAAAAAAGCAAACAAACAAACAAACAAAAACACTTGTGGAAATGTGAGTTATATTCTTATTTAAATATTTAGAAAATAAATAGTTGAGCTTAATTGGATTGAGGATATGGTTTGTGGTTGGCAGTTTCAGCAGTAATGTCAGCTATCCTAGCAGAGGTCACATGTGGACTGACCACCATACGGTTAGGCAAAAAAAAAAAAAAAAAAAACAGTCAAGCAAATTTAGGAACAGGGCAGCCCTGACAGAAAGATCACAAAAGCAAATGCAGTAAGAACAAAAAACAAGCAAACAAACAAACACAGAAAACACTCAAAAACTCAAATGGATGAGAGGGACAAAGAATGTGTCAAGAGCAATAAGCAAGAATCAGCTTACATACATATGTTCGTGTGTGTATGTGTGTGTGTGTATGTGTGTATGTATATATATACACATGTAAAACACAAATTTGGATTTCAAGTACAATGGGAATCTATTAGAAGAGAAAAACCACCTAAATTGCTGTATCTAGGCAAGAGAAGATAGAGTAAACATGGAATAGAAATGGAGGCAGTAAAAGGTGTCTGGTGCTGAAACCTATTTTAGAAGTAGGGGGCACAGTGATTTGTAATGTCCATGGTAAGGAAAGAAGAAGTTATAATTTATATATATATATATGTGTGTGTGTGTGTGTGTGTGTGTGTATAACTTATTCCAATAAACCATGGGAAAAGACATCATTTTTGGTTAAATGTAAATATTTAACTTTAAAGAATAGCACTTGAGGAAATGAGTCACTTACTATTTTTATGTTGCTAGAAATGTACTTAATAGGACTTATTTTCAAAAGTTCCTTGTTATGTATACTATTATTTTAGAATGAAGCATGTATTTTTCAAGTCACTTTTTTTAAGGGTAAGTAGTGAAATCAATCAATTAAGGGAGTGCACTGCTGATCTTTACTTTGAGAAATCCTTCTTTTTGACAGACTGCTATTCTTTCTTCTAGATTTAATATTCCTCTATAGTTTGCAAAAAGATGTGTATATTATCAAAGGCCCCCAGGATGTGACGGATACAAGGCTTTTGTTGAAGCAAACATCAACCCCCTAAGAACAAAATGTTAACATGAGATAAATGTTTATCCTAGTCCTGCGAGGGCTAGAAGACAGTCCTTTCTCAGATGTACTTCACCTCACCAGACCTACACAACACCATTTTCATGGCTAGCAATGTAAAGAATGATTCACCCTGCCAACCTAGAGTTATTTTCTACAAAAGGCATGCTGACTTCAGTTTGTCAAGTAATTGTGAGCATGCTTTGTAATTTCTACCATTCATGCTCAATACAGTGGAGTTGGACTAATTAAATTTTCCTATTACATATCTTCTCTTCAGGCTCTGAGTCATGTTAATGTTTTTTGTTCATTAATGAGCCTTTCTCCTGGTAGATAGGACCTTGGTCATCTGGAGTGATTAAGATTGGCTAAGTTAAAGCTGATATAGGGCTCCCCACGTTTTTAGGAAATCAGTTAGTAGTATGATTGTCCAAAATACTGAGATTGATAATACTGTTTCATATTTCACAAGTTTAAATGGTATTGGGGTAATAAATGATCCAGCATCAATAACATTATTTTAAAAAATTAAAGTCTTTAATTTTCTGTGGTGTTTATAGATCTGAGTCTATATTTATACTGTGTAAAGAAATTTATTAAACATGACAGCAACCAAAAGTTTTATTTTTATTAAACTGTATGTTTATTCTTTGATACTACTGTGGTATCAACTTATTGCAAAAGGAGTCATTGAAGAAATTCTTTAGAAAGGTACACAAAGACTGAGTAAGAAAACAAATTAGTGGTATATAGATAAAATGACAAGTATTGTACACTATCAGTTAAGAGTATTTGTAGGTGCATTAGAGCTGCTAACACAAATGTCACAGAGTATTCTGTAGTTTTCAATGATATCTGACAAGTGATATTTAGCAACTAAGAAAGGAATATTTAACTAAGTGTCAGGAGACCAGATTTAAGTATTAGCCTACCATTAATTTAACTTTTCATCTACAAGATGAAAAATACAGAGAAATGGGCCAGCAGATGTCTTAGATTCATTTTTTAATCAAACTTTATAAATGTTACAATTTATATGTGAAGTTATTTTTAGAAAACACTCATTCCTTGAAAATAATATTTTTGTGTATGTGCATTCTGTACTGCGTGTATGTGTGTGTGTTAGTTGCTCAGTCATGTCTGACTCTTTGCGACCCCACAGACTGTAGCCCACAAGGCTTCTCGGTCCATGGGAATTTCCAGTGAGGAAAACTGGAGTGGATTGCCATTTCCTTCTCCAGAGGATCTCCCCGACTCAGGGATTGAATCCTGCTCTCTTGCATTGCTGTCTGATTATTTACCAACTGAGCTACAGGGAAGTCCATGCTGTATGTATAGTAGTTCTAAACAAGGACAAGGTCCCATCTCGAAGGTAGCTTATAGACCACAGTAGAAACAGCATGACAAAGGTAATCATCTGGTCATAAGTGTGAGCAGTGTTCCACATTTATTCTCATTCACCAAATGTATAGTCGGTTATGTGCCGGACTCTGTGGTAAGTGCTGGCAATATAGTAGTAACACACGCACACACACACAGACACACACACACACACATGTCATGGTTATTGCTCTCACTGAATAAAATGATTCCTGAGCCACCAGTGAAGCCCAGAGAGAATCAGCCCAAAAGATAACAATCATTGGAGTCAAGGATTTATACACTATTTGTTTGTTTGTTTGTTTGTTTTATGGGCTTCCCTGGTGACTCAGAAGGTAAAAGAATCTACCTGCAATGGCTCGGGTTCTATCCTTGGGTCAGGAGGATTCTCTGGAGTAGGGAAGGGAAACCCAGTCTAGTATTCTTGCCTGGAGAGTCCTATTGACAGAGGGGCCTGCTGTGTTTTATAAACCAATACAAATAGTAAGATTATCTGTGATTTGACATCAGGACTAATACACATCACTACCTAGCAAAGCACTGTGCCAATGTCGGATCCATGTAAGGCAGAAATTACTGACAACTTCTATGGAGCTTTGATGATTGCCACTCTGAAGGACCAGCTAGCTGTTTTCTCATGTCTTCCATGCACTGACAATGGGATGGCAATTTGTTTTCAATGCTTTTAAGAGAAGCCAGGAATTTAAAGTTTTATGTAACAATTCCAGATTGTTACATAAGAAAAAGAGAGGGAATGAAGATAGAGAAAAAAAGAGAGAAACTATCCATAACAGAGTACTTCTCCAAATTTGACCCCTCTGCAAATCTCTTGCTTTTGTTTAATTTTCATACTTGCCAAATAGTTATATTTTCTGTTTTTCCCAGAATTTCTGATTATGATAGTTAAGATAAGTTGGCTCTTGGGGCACATATTATCTCACCAGAAATAAAGCTGTGGTCCATTTAACATGATTCATAACTCCAAAACTTGTGTACCTCATGTCATTCAATTTGTTTTTAACAAACATGGGAGATTAGCCAAGGAAGAGTCAATATGGAGTTTAAGACATAAACAGACTAAAGTTCAGGCATTCTATTTCCTAAGTCTCTGCAACAGTTTCTAAACCTCAAATAATATGCCTTTCAGTTCCTATTAGAATAAATTATTTAAATTTAACATTTTAGTTTCATGCTAAGTGATATATGACTAGTGGATCTATGAAATTGATGAGAGTTAAAAATATACAAATTATTAAATTTGGTAAAATTCTATCTATATCTTTGCCTAAAATGGAATAGAAATATTTTATTCTCAAGATTTTTCATCTCATAGTTGTGTCCTCATCAAGCTCCTAGGGTATCATCACTGACATTTTAACAGCAAAATGAAATATATATATATAAATATATATATTTAATATATACAATTTATTTATAATAAATTATATATATTATATATAAATATATAGGTATATATAATATATATATATAAATATAATAAATATAAAAATATAATTTCCATTAATTTTGTAAATATAATTTCCATTAATTTTGTAAAACATAAATTTCAATTGAAAAAAAAAAACTAACAGGCAAAAGCAAACCAAAATACTTCCAAAATGGTTTTCAACTAAGACCTATACTACCTCAAAATTAGGTAGATAGTCATTTCAGAAATCCTCATTTGCACCCACTTGAATATAAGAAAATATTCTCTTTAATAGTATTCTTGAGTCAAATCTTTTTACATGTGTTATAAATAAACGTGTAGAACATAGTTTCAGATTATGCGGTTCTAGGAAATTTTTGTAAAATGATCCCAGTTCTGTCCTCCACAAAAATTTGACATGTATATTTTAAACTGAATAAAATATTATTTGAATGATTACCAAGAGAGAATAAAGTTTCAAATATCATTATTTTAGTTTAAGTACAAAATAAAAATTACAGAATTGCTGTGTACCACTTTAACATTTTAATGTTCTTCATTGTTTATAATTTCTTTGATTTTATGTTTTGTTTCAAAGTACTGAAAGTTTTGTTATTTTTTTGATGGAATTACTGATTGGGAATCTGTAAGTTTTTATATACGACATCAAAGTAGGTAATTAAATTAAACTGTTTTAAAAAGTTATTTTTGCCCTTTGCCTTAAAATTCTACAGCTCTTAAGCATCATGATAGTGTGGAACCATTGAGAACGGGTTTTATGAACCTCCCCCCCCCCCCCAGCTTTAAATGCTAGGAATGCTTCCTATTAGTGAGATTGAGTCACTCATTTGCATGTTCTGAGACACAAACCTTATCTCTCCCTACTTTGAAGATTTTTGAGAATGCAATGATTGCGTTTAAAATATTTAACATAACAAAGGTAGCTGTTGGTAGATATGAAGATAGTGGTGGTTGTAGTAATGGTGGCGATTGTTACATGACTTGTTTACAATACTTTTCAAATCTATTAATACACGTTTCCAGTTGCAAAATCATTGCTAGTTACAATATTGTCAAAGGCATGTTACTCACGCACCGGACTTTAGTCAGCACCTTAATACTCAAAAGACAACAAGGTAGACAATGATAGGTAAGATCCTGTGCTTGTACAATTGTATCTGACTCTTTGTGACCCTTTGGACTATAGTCCCCCAGACTCCTCTGTCCATAGGGTTTTTCAGGCAAGAGTACTGGAGCAGGTTGCCATTTCCTCTTCCAGGGGATCTTCCCAACCCAGGGATCCAACCCATATCTCCTAATACTCTTTCAATGCAGTTGAATTCTTTACCTGCTGAGCCACTGAGGAAGCCATAATGATAAGTAAGGTCAAGATCAAAACTTTTAATTAGCTAAATAAAGATTCTTGAGTGAAGTGAAAGTCACTCAGTTGTGTCTGACTCTATGACCCTCTGGACTGTCCTTGGAATTCTCCAGGCCAGAATAGCAGATTGGGTAGCCATTCCCTTCTCCAGGGGATCTTCCCAACCCAGGGATCAAACCCACATCTCCTGCATTGCAAGTTGATTCTTTACCAGCTGAGCCCAAAATACAACACAATTAAGTGTTGTCACACTTTAAGAAGAAAGTCACTTAGAACCAGAGTTAGAGATCATGGTGGGTTGAAATTCGTATTCTTGAAATAATCAGAATTTAGAAAATAAAGAATTGGGATAACAGTCTTCAGAATTTAAAATGCCAGAATAAGGTAGTAGAAAGACAATTTATTAGGTATATATTTATTATCTGTCATCCAAAATATTTTAATTTACATGGGAAATACAGTGAGAAAAAAAGACAGGACACTTAGTTACAATGATTTTTTGCCATGATATAGGAGAAAGATTGGATCGATTTTTTAGAATCTAGTTTGAGAGATACAGAAACAAAGACTAGTATAAACCATTTAAATGACAAAGTAAATTGAATAAAGGGGAAGAGAGCACCTGTGAACTGATGGAGCTTAGTATTGAGACAATGGCTCTCAAGACCAAGACCAAAAAGAGTTTTAAGTTAGGAGTACCTTAAAGTGAAGCAAAATGTAAGATATATTCTAAAAATGACCTTTTTTTTCCCCAGGAAATAATCGTTTGCAGTATTTTTCATTTGTTTCTTCTGCACACACACACACACACACACACACATATTATATAATAAATATATAAATATGTATAATATATATTTCTTATGTACACACACACACATATACATATACACCTAATATCCTGAAATAATTGGATTATTCATTCAAACTTAGATGTCAAAAGAGGTTTTCATATTTTCTTCTGAAATTTTACCAGAAACTTTAGAAGATAAAAGCCTCTCCAGTTAATTTTTGTGTTTAGATAGGCCATACTTTACAATAGATGTTCATATTGAATTAAATGTGTATTAAGGTGATCAACTTCTTATAGCTTTCATCATAAATTTCTTCCCTGATCTAAATTTTCTTATTTATTCATTTCTACAGTGATTAGTCTCCACTCTGAAAATAATAGTTGTGTATTCCAAATGAATCAATTGAAACAAATAAAAAATAAATTAAATTTGAGTTAATAAACTTTGTTTTTCTTTCAAGGAAACATTTCCTTTTTCCATTTAGTTTGTTACTATTTTTCAAAAATTTTCTGAAATATTAACTATATTACATTCATTATATGCATTTGGGGAATTTTACATTGATATTCAAGTCTTTTATGAATTTTGTTAAAAAGTTCATATATATGTATATACATATGCCTATATGCATGTATTTTTGCTTTGCCATGTTTAAGACAGAGGCTTCTGCCCTCTGAATTTTTAGTTTTCTTGGCTCCTGTCTCAGACACTAGGCAACTAGTGTCCTACATTTTTTCTTTTTAGTCACAGTTAGAAGGTATTATCTTAAAAAATTTTCCAGCAAATGTATCTCCCAAGATGTTACTCTAATAATTCTTTAAAGAGTTCAAATATAGTTTGAAATCTTACTCAAAAACTTACTTTCTTTTTTTTTTTTTTTAATTTATTTTAAATGTAGACTAATTGCTTTACAATATTGTAGTGGTTTTTGCAATACATTGACATGAATCAGCCATGGGTGTACATATGTTCCCCATCCTGAACCTC
Source organism: Cervus canadensis (assembly GCF_019320065.1). NCBI lineage: Eukaryota > Metazoa > Chordata > Mammalia > Artiodactyla > Cervidae > Cervus > Cervus canadensis. The sequence continues at coordinate 17,570,627 of NC_057405.1, forward strand.
CCTCCCACCACCCACGCCATCCCATCCCTCTGGGTCATACCAGTGCACCAGCCCTGAGCACCCTGTCTCATGCATTGAACCTGGACTGGTGATCTGTTTCACATATGATAATATACATATTTCAATGCTCTTCTCCCAAATCATCCCACCCTCAACTACTCCAACAGAGTCCAAAAGACTGCATGTGTCTCTTTTTCTGTCTCACATATAGTTATCGTTACCATCTTTCTAAAGTCCATATATATGTGTTAGTATACTGTATTGATGTTTTTCTTTCTGATTTACTTCATTCCATATAACAGGCTTCAGTTTCATCCACCTCATTAGAACTGATTCAAATGGGTTCTTTTTAATGGCTACATAATATTCCATTGTGTATATGTACCACAGCTTTCTAATCCATTCCTCTGCTGATGGACATCTAGGTTTCTTCCATGTCCTGGCTATTATAAACAGTTCTGTGATGAACATTGAGGTGCACGTATCTCTTTCAATTCTGGTTTCCTCAGTGTGTATACCCAGTAGTGGAATTTCTGGGTCATACAGCAGTTCTATTTCCAGTTTTTTTAAGGAATCTCCACACTGTTCTCCATAGTGGCTGTACTAGCTTGCATTCCCACCAACAGTGTATGAGGGTTCCCTTTTCTCCACACCCTCTCCAGCATTTATTGTTTGTAGACTTTTGGATAGCAGCCATTCTGACTGGTGTGAGATGGTACCTCATTGTGGTTTTAATTTGCATTTCTCTGATAATGAGTGATGTAGAGCATCTTTTCATGTGTCAGTTAGCCATCTGTATGTCTTCTTTGGAGAAATGTCTGTTTAGTTCTTGGCCCATTTTTTTGATTAGGTCGTTTGTTTTTCTGGAATTGAGCTTCAGGAGTTGCCTGTATATTATTGAGATTAATTCTTTGTCAGTTGCTTCATTTGCTATTATTTTCTCCCATTCTGAAGGCTGTTTTTTCACCTTGCTTATAGTTTCCTTTGTTGTGCAAAAACTTTTAAGTTTAATTAGGTCCCATTTGTTTATTTTTGCTTTTATTTCCATTACTGTGGGAGGTGGGTCATAGAGGATCCTGCTGTGATTTATGTCAGAGAGTGTTTTGCCTATGTTTTCCTCTAGGAGTTTTATAGTTCCTGGTCTTACATTTAGATCTTTAATACATTTTGAGTATATTTTTGTGTATGGTGTTAGAAAGTGTTCTAGTTTCATTTTTTAACAAGTGATTGACCAGTTTTCACAGCACCACTTGTTAAAGAGATTGTCTTTTCCCCATTGTATATTCTTGCCTCCTTTGTCAAAGATAAGGTGTCCATAGGTGCCTGGGTTTATCTCTGGCCTTTCTGTTTTGTTCCATTGATCTATATTTCTGTCTTTGTGCCAGTACCATAAAGTCTTGATGACTGTAACTTTGTAGTAAAGCCTGAAGTCAGGCAGGTTGATTCCTCTTGTTTTATTCTTCTTTCTCAAGATTGCTTTGGCTATTTGAGGTTTTTTGTATTTCCATACAAATTGTGAAATTATTTGTTTTAGTTCTGTGAAAAATGACATTGGTAGCTTGATAGGGATTGCATTGAATCTATAGATTGCTTTGGGCAGTATACTCATTTTCACTGTATTGATTCTTCCAACCTATGAACATGGTATATTTCTCCATCTATTTGTGTCATCTTGGATTTCTTTCATCAGTTTTTTATAGTTTTCTATATATAGATCTTTTGTTTCTGTATATAAACTTATTCCTAAGTATTTTATTCTTTTCATTGCAATGGTGAATGCAATTGTCTCCTTAATTTCTCTTTCTGTTTTCTCATTGTTAGTGTATAGGAATGCAAAGGATTTATGTGTGTTAATTTTATATCCTGCAACTTTACTATATTCATTGATTAGCTCTAGTAATTTTCTGGTGGAGTCTTTAGGGTTTTCTATGTAAAGGATCATGCCATCTGCAAACAGCGAGAGTTTTACTTCTTTTCCAATCTGGATTCCTTTTTTTTTTTTTTTTTTCTTTTTCTTATCTGATTGCTGTGGCTAAAACTTCCAAAACTATGCTGAATAGTAGTAGTGAGAGTGGGCACCCTTGTCCTGTTCTTGACTTTAGAGGAAATGCTTTCAATTTTTCAACATTGAGGATATCGTTTGCTGTAGGTTTGTCATATATAGCTTTTATTATGTTGAGGTATGTTTCATCTATTCCTGTTTTCTGGAGGTTTTTTTTTTTTTTTTTTTTTTTTTCATAAATGGATGCTGAATTTTGTCAAAGGTTTCCTCTGCTTCTATTGAGATAATCATATTTTTTTTTTTCTTTCAATTTGTTAATGTGGTGTATTACATTGATTGATTTGCAGATATCAAAACCTTTCTATTCTGTTACAACTCTATGACTTTTGTTGAAATATTAATATATGATTATCATAGAAGCACTGATAAGCTGTGCTAACTTAAAGATTTTGGCGAACTCTGTTTAGCCGTAAATCAAGCCTTTTGTTATAGTATCTGCCAACATGAAACCCTTTGGTTTGGTTTAAAGTTTCTATAACACCTTTAATATTAATATCATAAAAAATTACCAATACTAGCCAAATTTATTACATTTTTTTTTACATTTTTGTCACAAATATATATGTTAAATACAAAGAATCAGGTTGTTTTTTAAAATAAACAGTTCAGTTCAGTTGCTCAGTCATGTCCAACTCTTTGAGACCCCATGAACTGCAGTACACCAGGCCTCCTTGTCCATCACCAACACCTGGAGTCCACCCAAACCCATTTCCATTGAGTTAGCGATGCCATGCAACCATCTTAGTCTCTGTTGTCCCCTTCTCCTCCTGCCTTCAATCTTTCCCAGCATCAGGGTCTTTTCAAGTGAGTCAGCTTCTCGCATCAGGTGGCCAATTTACTGGAGTTTCAGCTTCAGCATCAATCCTTCCAATAAACACCCAGGGCTGATCTCCTTTAGGATAGACTGTTTGGATCTCCTTGCAGTTCAAGGGACTCTCAACATTCTCCTCCAACACCACAGTTCAAAAGCATCAACTTTTTGGTGCTCAGCTTTCTTCACAGTCCTAATCTCACATCCATACATGACTCCTGGAAAAACCATAGCCCTGACTAGATTACTTTGTTGGCAAAGTAATGTCTCTGCTTTTTAATATGCTGTTTAGGTTGGTCATAACTTTCCTTCCAAGGAGTTAGTGTCTTTTAATTTCATGGCCGCAATCACCATCTGCAGTGATTTTGGAGCCCAGAAAAATAAAGGGAGCCATTGTTTCCACTGTTTCTCCATCTATTTGCCATGAAGTGATGGGACCAGATGCCATGATCTTAGTTTTCTGAATGTTTAGCTTTAAGCCAACTTTTTCACTCTCCTCTTTCACTTTCATCAAGAGGCTCTTTAGTTCTTCTTCACTTTCTGCCATAAGGGTGGTGTCATCTGCATATCTGAGCTTATTGATATTTCCCCCAGCAGTCTTGATTCCAGCATGTGCTTCCTCCAGCCCAGCGTTTCTCATGATGTACTCTGCATATTAGTTAAATAAGCAGGGTGACAATATACAGCCTTGATGTACTTCTTTTCCTATTTGAAACCAGCCTGTTGTCCCATGTCCAGTTCATTACATAAATTGCTCCAATCATAATCAACTTAAATTTAGTCTATTTAAACCCAATTTTAAATGCATGTGCAAACAGACATCTCTATAAACAGACATATACCTACTTATCAAGCTGGATATATACGTTTAGTGTATCCACATTTCTGCTAGGGTGATATTTAATATAATTAGTCATATATGTTGTAAAGATGAATGTGAAAACTTTACATCCAAATTTATCTTCTCTTGGTCATCAACAATTTTTATAACATTCATTTATCCCAAAAAAGCTAATCAGCTGCAATCACTTTTTAGTGAAACACTGGAGAAAATCAACATATGTTAGAAGAAGAAATAAAAAAGCCATCAGATCCTATACAATGAAGAATATTCTATTTATGAAGAAGATTAGAATTGGATTAATAGTTTGTGGAATCTGTCTGCCTTGAAATCTTTTAGAATATAATTTACATTTTTGTTATTAAAAAAATTACCTACTGTCATGAGAAAAGCCACCATGTATAATTTTTAGATTGTTTATATATATATATATATATATATATATATGTATGTATATATATAGCCCACAGACATCATTTCATTGTGCCTCTCCACAGTGTTGTGAGGCAAGAAGCTCAGAGAGTATCTGGGGCATTTTTAAGGTGCATTGAAATTCACTGAGGTTCTAACCTAAGAACATAAGCTGATGTTAAACCAGGATGGACCTAGAATTAATTTCTGTGTAATTGTTCAAATATCCTTCCTTTTCTTCAGTTTTAAAAAGACAGATGAAAAGTGGAAACAACAAAATATTTCTTTTCTTGAATTGTTACAGATGACAAGAACTAGTTAATTAGATTTTTTTCTCTCTCCCTTTTAATCTGACCTCCTGAACGATTTCTGAATCTGTATACATCCATCCTCAATTTCACTCATTTGGTTACTGTAACAAGATTACTATAAAGTCCTCCTAACTTGATCCTGACAGTGCTCCCCACATCTTCCTTTAATCTATTCACACTTCAGAACGTTATTTTTCAAAATGTCAATCCAATAGATTTTCCTCAGTGCTGTTCAGAAAAATCCAACTGCTCCTTAAATTTCTGAAAACTTACTGATTTACTACTTTCATTTCATTTGGATTTTTTTTTTTTTTTTGGCTTTTTGCTTAATTGCTCTGACTAGGACTTCTAATATTATGCTGAGAGGTGAGAATGGGACTCCTTGTCTTTATCCTGGTTTTAAAGATAAGGTTTCAATTTTCTACCACTGAATCTGATTTTAGCTGTGATTTTGCCATAAGTGGCCCATGTTACTTGAGATACATTCTTCTGTGCCTGTTTTTCTGAGAGGTAGTTTTAAAAACATGAATGGGCATTGAATGCCGTCTTTTTCTTAATTTCTGAATTTATTGAGAAGATCATGTGGATTTTATTTTGTTGATATGGTGAACGACATTGGTTGATTTATGAAATTTGAACTATTTTGGCATCTCTGAAATAAACCCCGATTGATCATGGCATACAATCTTTTCAATGTTCTCAGTTTGATCCTTTTAATATATGCAGTTTGCTAATATTTAATATATGCAGCTTGCTAATGCAGATGGCGATTGCAGCCATGAAATTAAAAGATGCTTACTCTTTGGAAGGAAAGTTATGACCAACCTAGACAGCATATTAAAAAGCAGAGACATTACTTTACCAACAAAGGTCCGTCTAGTCAAGGCTATGGTTTTTCCAGTGGTCATGTATGGATGTGAGTGTTGGACTGTGAAGAACGCTGAAGTAAAAAAAAATGATGCTTTTGAACTGTGGTGTTGGAGAAGACTCTTGAGAATCCCTTGGACTGCAAGAAGATCCAACCAGTCCATCCTAAAGGAGATCAATCCTGGGTGTTCATTGGAAGGACTGATGCTGAGGCTGAAACTCCAATACTTTGGCCACCTCATGCGAAGAGTTGATTCATTGGAAAAGACCCTGATGCTGGAAAGGATTGGGGCAGGAGGAGAAGGGGACGACAGAGGATGAGATGGCTGGATGGCATCACTGACTCGGTGGACATGAGTTTGAGTAAACTCCGGGAGTTGGTGATGGACAGGGAGGCCTGTCGTGCTGCCATTCACAGGATTGCAAAGAGTCGGACATGACTGAGCGACTGAACTGAACTTAACTGAATATATTCTCATCTTGATCCTTCTAATACATGCATTTTGCTTATATATATGCGAATTATATTCATTGTATTGTCCTGTAATATTCTTTCTGTGTGTTGTCTTTGATTTTGTTATCAGGGTAATGTTGGTCTTGCAGAATGAGTTAGGAAGCATTTCCTCCTCTTAATTTTTTTTGGAAGAGTTTGAGAAGTATAGATTAATCTTTGAATGGTTGATAGAATTCTCCTGTGAAGGTTCTTGAGCTTTTGGTTTTGTGGAAGTTTTTATTACCGTTCTTTTAATATTTTTTATGGATGTCCAGCTTATTTTCCATTTCTTTATGATTTGACCTTGGAAAGCTATATGATTCTTAGAATTAATCCATTTTTCTTAAACTGTCCAGTTAAATGTTGTCCATCTGTTCATAATATTCTCTTACATTCTTTTGCATCTATGGCATATCCATTGCTACTTCTCCTCTTTGGTTTTCGATTTTATTTATCAGAGACTTCTCCCATTTTGTCTTCGTAAGCCTAGCTGAAAGTTTGTCATTTTTCTTATTTTCAAATAAATAGAACATAGTTTTATTGATATTGTTGTCTTTTTAATGTCTGTTTCATTTATTTACACTCTGATCTTAAATATTTTCTTCCTTCTACTGATTTTAGTCTTTTCTTGTTCTTTCTTTTATTGACTTATTTTAATTGGAAGATAATTACTTTATAATATTGTGATTATTTTTGCCATAGAATGACATGAACCATCCATGGATACACATGTGTCCCCCCATTCTGAATCCCCCCACCCACCTCACTTCCCATCCCATCCCTCTGGGTTGTCCCAGAGCACTGGTCCTGATTCATGAATCAAAACTTGCACTTGTTATCTATTTTACATATGGTAGTAAGTCAGTAGAATTCTCCAGGCAAGAATACCAAACTGGGTAGTCATTCCCTTCTCCAGGGAATCTTCCCAAACCAGGAATCAAACCCAGGTCTCCCACATTGCAGGCAGATTCTTTACCATCTGAGTCACCAGGGAAGACCAATATACATGGTTTGATGCTATTCTTCCAACTCATCCCCCTTTCCCTTCTCACAGTGCAAAATTCTATTCTTTACAACCATGTCTCTTTTGCTGCCTTGAATATAGGATCATCATTACCATCTTTCTAAATTCCTTATATATGCATTAATATACAATATTTATGCTTCTCTTTATGAATTATTTCACTATATATAATGCACTCCGGTTTCACCCCCCTCATTAGAACTGATTCAAATGGGTTCTTTTTTATACCTAATATTCCATTGTGTATACGTACCACAAATCCCTTTTCTATTCATCTGTTGATGGATATCTAGATTGCTTCCATGTCCTAGCTACTGAAAATAGTGCAGAGATGAATATTGAGGTACATGTGTCTCTTTAAATTATGGTTTCCTTGGGGTGTATGCCCAGCAATGGAATTGCTGGGTCATGCAGAGTTCTATTCCCAGTTTTTTTAAAGGAATCTCCACTCTGTTCTCCATAGTGGCTGTATCAGTTTTCATTTCCACCAACAGTGTAAGAGGGTTCCCTTTTCTCCACACCCTCCCTGGCAGTTATTGTTATAGACTTTTCGATGGCTCATTCTGACCTGCATGAGATGATACCTCATTGTGGTTTTGATTTGCATTTCTCTAATAATGAGTGACACTGAGAATCTTTTCATGTGTTTTATTCATCTGTATGTCTTCTTTAGAGAAAAGTTTATTTAGTCCTTTTGGGCACTTTTTGATTGGGTTGTTCATTTTTTGGTATTGAATTACATGAGATGTTTGTATATTTTGGAGATTAAATTATTTTTAGTTTTTATGTTTGTTATTTTCTCCCACTCTGAAAACTATCTTTTCACCTTGCATATAGTTTCCTATGATGTGCAAAATATTTTAAGTTTAAATAGATCCCATGTGTTTATTTTTGCTTATATTCTCATTACTCTTGGAGATGGGTCATAGAGGATCTTGTTGTGATTCATGTCAGAGAGTGTTTTGTCTATGTTTTCATCTAAAGGTTTTATAGTTTCTGGTCTTACATTTAGATTTTTAATCCATTTGAGTTTGTTTTTCTCTATGGTGTTAGAAAGTGTTCTAGTGTCATTCTTTTACACATGATTGACCAGTTTTCCCAGTACCAGTTTTTAAAGAAACTGTCTTTTCTTCATTGCATATTTTTGCCTCCTTTGTAAAAATTAAGTTGTACACAGGTGTGTGGATTTATCTCTGGATTTTCTATTTTGTTCCACTGATCTGTATTTCTGTCTTTGTGCCATTACCATACTGCCTTGGTGACTGTAGCTTTGTGGTATAGTCTAAAGTCAGGAAGTTTGATTCCTTCAATTCCATTCTTCTTTCTCAAGATTGTTTTGGCTATTTAAAGTATTTTTTCTTTCCATACAAATTGTGAAATTATTTGCTATAGTTCTGTAAAAAATAGCATTGGTAGCTTGATAGAGATTGCATCAAATTCATAGATTGCTTAGGGTAGTATACACATTTTCACTATATTGATTCTTCCAATCCACAGACATGGTATATTTCTCCATTTCTTTGTGTCATCTTTGATTTTTATTTTATCACTGTTTTATAGTTTTCTATATGCAGCTCTTTTCTTTCTTTATTCCAGGGATGCAAGGATTCTTCAGGATTTGAAAATCAATCACTATAATACACTATGTTAACAAACTGAAAAATAAAAACCATATGATTATTTCAATGGATGCAGAGAAAGCCTCTGGTAAAATTCAGCAAAGATTTTTGATAAAAATTCTCCAGAAAGTAGGCAAAGAAAGAACAACATAATAAAAGCCATAAGAATCAGAGAAGAAAAAGAATTAAAAGGAATCCAGATTGGAATAGAAGAAATAAAACTCTCAGTATTTGCAGAAGATATGATCCTCTACATAGAAAGGATATATTATGTAATTCCAGTTGAGCTATTTCAAATCCTAAAAGATGATGCTGTTAAAGTGCTGCATTCCATATACCAGCAAACTTGGAAAACTCAACAGTGGCCACAGTACTGGAAAAGGTCAGTTTCCATTCCAATTGCAAAGAAAAGCAATGCCAAAGAATGTTCAAACTACTGCACAATTGCACTTATCTCACACACTAGCAAAATAATGCTCAACAATTTTCCAAGCCAGGCTTCAGCAGTACATGAGTGATGAACTTCCAGAAGTTCAACTTGGATTTATAAAAGGCAGAGGAACCAGAGATTAAATTGCCAACATCCGTTGGATCATTGAAAAAGCAAGAGAGTTCCAGAAAAACATCTACTTCTGCTTTATTTACTACACCAAAGCTTTTGACTGTGTGGTCCACAACAAACTGGAAAATTCTTCAAGAGATGGGAAAACCAGACCACCTGACCAGCCTCCTGAGAAATCTGTACCCAGTTCAAGAAGCAATAGTTAGAAATGGACATGGAATAACAGATCGGCCTCAAATCGGGAAAGCAGTATATCAAGGCTGTATGTAGTCACCCTGCTTATTTAACTTATATGCAGAGTACATTATGCAAAATTACAGGCTGGATGAAGCACAAACTGGAATCGAGCTTGCTGGGAGAAATATAAATAACCTCAGATATGCAGATGACACAAACCTTATGGCAGAAAGCAAAGAAGAACTAAGGAGTCTCATGATGAAAGTGAAACAGGAGAATTAAAAAGTTGGCTTAAAACTCAACATTAAGAAAATTAAGGCCATGGCATCCAGTCCCATCATTTCATGGTAATTATATGGGGAAACTGGAGAAGGCAATGGCAACTCTCTCCGGCACTCTTGCCTGGGAAATCCCATGGATGGAGGAGCCTGGTAGGCTGCAGTCCATGGGGTCGTGAAGAGTAGTACACGATTAAGCGACTTCACTTTCACTTTTCACTTTCATGCATTGGAGAAGGAAATGGCAACCCATTCCAGTGTTCTTGCCTGGAGAATCCCAGGGATGGGGGAGCCTGGTGGGCTGACGTCTGTGGGGTCGCACAGAGGCAGACACAACTGAAGCGACTTAGCAGCAGTAGCAGCAGCAGATGGGGAAACAATGGAAACAGTGAGAAGTTTTATTTTGGCGCAGGGGTTGGGGTGGGGGCTCCAAAATCATTGCAGATGGTGACGTCAGTCATGAAATTAAAAGATGCTTGGAAGAAGAGCTATGTCCAACCTAGACAGCATGCTAAAAATCAAGGATATTACTTTGCCAAAAAGGTCCGTCTATACAAAGCAATGGTTTTTCCAGTAGTCATTTATGGATGTGAGAGTTGGACTATAAAGAAAGCTGAGTGCTGAAAAATTGATGGTTTTGAACTCTGGCTTTGAAGAAGACTCTTTAGATTCTTTTGGACTGCAAGGAGACCCAATCAGTCCATCCTAAAGGAAATCTGTCCTGAATATTCATTGGAAGGACTGATGCTGAAGCTGAAACTCCAGAACTTTGGCCACCTGATGTGAAGAACTGACTCATTGGAAAAGACCCTGATGCTAGGTAAGATTGAAGCTGGGAGGAGAAGGGGAGGACAGAGGATGTGACTGTTGGATGGCATTACCAACTTGATGGACATGAGTTTGAGTAAGCTCTGGGAGTTAGTGATGGACAGGAAAGCCTGACGTGCTGCAGTCCTTGAGGTTGCAAAGAGTCAGACATGACTAAGCCACTGAACTGATGTTCCTTCTATGCTTACCTTCTGGAGAGGGTATTTTTTTTTTTTTTTGGTTGTTTGTTTTTTTAATCATAAATTGGCTTTGAATTATGTCAGATTTTTTCTATGTATTTACAGAGATAATTTCATGATTTGTATCATTTAATTTGTTAATATGTTGTATAACATTGATTGATTGGGGATTTTTTTTAATTTATTTAATTTAATTGGAGGCTGATTACTTTACAATATTGTAGTGGTTTTTACCATACAATGACATGAATAATCCATGGGTGTACATGTGTTCCCCATCCTGAACCCCCCTCCCACCTCCCTCTCCATCCCATCCCTCTGGGTCATCCCAGTGGACCATCCCTGAGTACCCTGTGGAAGAATCCTTGCATTCCTGAAATAAAGCCCTCTTGGTCATGATGTATGATCTTTTTAACATGATGTTGGATTCTATTTGGTAGAATTTTGTTGAGGATTTTATCATCTATGTTCATTCATGATGCTGACCTGCGGTTTTCTTCTTTTGTGGCTTCTTTGTCTGGTTTTCAAATCAGAGTGTTGGTGGCCTTGTAGAATGAGTTTGGAAGTTTAACATCCTCTGCAATTTTCTGGAGGAGGTTGAGTAGGTAGGTATCAGCTCTCTCTACATTTTTTGGTAGAATTCACCTGTGAAGCCGTCTGGTCTTGGACTTTTGTTTGTTGTAAGATTTTTGATTACAGTTTCTATTTCTAAGCTTGTGGTTGCTCTGTTCATTTTTTTTTTTTTTTATTTTTTCCTGGTTCAGTTTTCAAATGTTATACTTTTCTAAGAATATGTCCATTTCTTCCAAGTTGTCCTTCTTATTGGAATACAGTTGCTCATAGTACTCTCTTGTGACTTTTTTTGTTGTTGTTCTGATTTGGAACCTGGGACCCTATTAACTATTTTTTGTTTGTTTGTTTTTTCCATTTATTTTTATTAGTTGGAAGCTAATTATTTTACAATATTGTAGTGGTTTTTGCCATACATTGACATGAAACAGCTATGGATTTTCATGTGTTCTCCATCCTGAGGCCACCTCCCTCCCCATCTCATCTCTCTTTTTATTTCTGTGTTATCTGTTCTGATTTCTCCATTTTCAATTCTAATTTTATTGATTTCATCATTTTTTTCTTTATGAGTTTGGCTATGGTTTATCTATTTTATCTTCTCAAAGAGCCAGCTTTTAGTGTTGTTGATATTTGCTGTAGTCTCCCTTTTTTTTCCCATTTATTTATGCTGAGTTTTATGATTTCTTTCCTTCTACTAACTTTGCTTTTGTTGTTATCATTCTTCTTTCACTAGTTATTTTAAGTGGAAAGCTAGGTTGCTTGTTTGATTTTTCTCTTGCTTCTTGAAGTAGACTTGTGGTGCTATGAACAATTACCTCTTAGCATTGATTTTCTGAATCTCATAAGTTTTGGGTTGTCATGTTTTCATTGCCATTTTTTCTATTTCATTGCCATTTTTTTCTATGTATATTGATTTCCTTTTTGATTTCTCACACTTCTTGCATATCAGTTATTCAGAAGCATGTTGTTTAGCCACCATTTGTTTGTGTTTTATATAGCTTTTTTTTTTTTTTTTCTTTTTCCCTGTTTAGCTCAGTTTCAGTTCAGTCACTCAGTCATGTCTGACTCTGTGACCCCATGAATCGCAGCACACCAGGCCTCCCTGTCCATCACCAACTCCCAGAATTTACTCAAACTCATGTCCATCGAGTCGGTGATGTCATCCAGCCATCTCATCCTCTGTCGTCCCCTTCTCCTCCTACCCCCAATCCCTCCCAGCATCAGGGTCTTTTCCAATGAGTCAACTCTTCTTATGAGGTGGCCAAAGTATTGGAGTTTCAGCTTCAGCATCAGTCCTTCCAATGAATACCCAGGAGTGATCTCCTTTAGGATGAACTGGTTGGATCTCCTTGCAGTAGTAGATATTTAATTGTGCTATGTTGTTAACATAAAAGATGCTTGACATGATTTCCATTTTTAAAATTTATCCAAGCTAGATTTGTGGCCCAGGATGTGATCTATCCTGAAGAATGCTGTGTGCATTTGGGAAAAAGGTGGAATCTATTATTTTTGGATGAAATGCCCTCTAGATATCAATTAGGTCTAACTGGTCTAGTGTGCCATTTAAAGCTTGTGTTTCCTGCTTAATTCTGTTTGGATGATCCATCCATAGTTGTGAGCTGGGTATTAAAGTTCACCACCATTATTGTGTTAAAGTTAATTTCCCCTTTCATACTTGTTCATTTGCCTTATGTATTGAGGGGCTCCTATATTGGGGACTTATGTATTTATAATTGTAATATCTTCCTCTTGGGTTGATCCCTTGATCATAATTTTGTGTCCTTCTCTGTCTCTTATCACAGTCTTTATTTCAAAGTCTATTTTGTCTGATATGAGTATTGCTGGTCCTGCTTTCTTTTGATCTCCTTTGGAATGAAATATCCTTTTCCACCCTTTCACTTTCAGTCTGTATATGTCCCTAGGTTTGAGTGTCTCTTGTAGACAGCATATATAGGGGTTTTGTTTTTGTATTCACTTATCCTGTTTTTGTCTTTTGTTTGGAGCATTTAACCAATTTACATTTCATGTAGTATTGATAAGTATGATCCTGTTACTATTTACTTTTTGTTTGGGGTTTGTTTTTATAAACATTTTCTGTGTTTCCTATCTAGAGAAAATCATTTTTAATTTGTTGAAGAACTGGTGTGGTGGTGCTGAATTCTCTCAGCTTTTGCTTATCTGTAAAGCTTTTGATTTCTCTTTCCAATCTGAGTAAGTTCCTTTCTGGATAGAGTAATCTTAGCTGTAGTTTTTTGTTTTTGTTTTTTTCCCCCACTTTCAACACTTTAAATATGTCCTTCCATTCTCTCTGGCCTGAAGAGTTTCTATTGAAAGATCAGCCATTATCCTTATGAAAATCCTCTGTATGCTATTTGTTTCTTTTCCCTTGGTGCTTTTAATATTTGCTCTTTGTGTCTAATTTTTATTAGCCTAATTACTATGTGTCTTGGTGTGTTTCATCTTGGGTTTATCCTATTTGGAACTCTGGGTTTCCTGAAATTGAGTAGCTATTCCCTTCTGCTTTTAGGGAAATTTCAACTATTATCTCCTCAAGTTTTATCTCATGTCCTTTCTTTTTGGCTTCTTCTTCTGGGACACCTATAATTCAAATGATGGGGCATTTGACATTGTCCCAGAGGTCACTGTAGTTTTTCTCATTTCTTTTAACTCTTTTTTTTTTCTTTTTCATCATGCTTCATTTATTTCCACCATTTTACATTCTACCTCACTTATCCTTTCTTCTGCCTCAGTTATGCTGCAGTTGGTTCCCTCCAGAGTGTTTTTAATCTTAGTCATTGCATTGTATATTATTGATTGACTTCTCCTTATTTCTTCTAGGTCCTTTTTAAGCATATCTTGCATCTTCTCAATCTGTGTCACCAGTCTATTTATCTGTAAATCCATTCTTTTTCTAGATTTTGGCTCATCTTTACTATCATTATTCTGAATTATTTTTCAGAATTATTTTCACTTCTTTTTGTTGTTGGTGGTGGTGGTGTTGTTTTGGACTGATAGGTTTTTATCATATTTCTTCACCTGTTGTATATTTCTCTGTGCTTTCATTTTGTTTAGATTGCTGTGTTTGGGGTCCCCTTTCTACAGGCTGAGGGGGTCATGGTTCCTCTTTTTTGTGGAGTCTGCTCCCTGTGGGTGGGATTGGACCAGTGGCTTGTCAAGTTTTCCTGGTTGGGGGAACTTGTG